>NC_077233.1:62284934-62336102 GCF_027887165.1 Monodelphis domestica | reverse complement strand
AGGTAAAAAAGAGAGCTTGGACATCCTGCTTGACTTGTAAAATCTGTGTCCTTTCATAAATTCTTCATAAGAGATCCAGGGGTCTTCTTATAGTTTCCTTGATATTATGTGGATACCAATGGGGCATTCAAGCTATTTATTGGTTACCCTTTGCTTTTATTGTGTGACTCAGCCATCTTTTTTTTTTCTAGGTTTAAATCTCTCTGATGATATATTTTATGAAGCTTCTTTTGCTTCATTGATAACTATGTTATAGCCTGCTCACATCCACCATAATATAGTCAACTTCTCCATTACTTTTTAGCTGACCTTTAACTCTAGAATTTTTCAGAGAATAAAATATTGTGTGACTCAGAGTCACACAATATCATCAGATTATTGTGTTAAAAAAGATACTCTCCTGATCTAAGAGAAGCTTGGCATTATCCCAAGTTCTTTAATCTTGGCCAGCATTCCACTTAGTCCATTTTCCCTCTACCCTGCTACCATGCACTTTCCCTATTCTTCTTCTCATTACTTTCTTCCTTTCTTTTCTGCCCCCACCTTTTGCTTTGGGTGCAACAATTAAATCAATACTACTGTTACTTTAAGAAAGGACTGTGACTTCCCTGACCAAAACTCCCTGGCCACCATGAGTATTGTCCCCTTATTAGAACATAAATTCCTTGTGGGGAAGGACTGTCTTGTATTTACATTTGTATAATATAGTAAACACTTAACAAATCTGTTTATTAATTATTTATTCATTTATTATTCAAAGTACTATTCAATTCCCCAAAGATAATCCAGCCTTCTCTTCCTGTTCAACTCTGAATCCAGGTCATGAATAATGATTAGGAACATTTTTTTTCCATATGGGTATTTATAGTTTATATTTTTTCCTTTGGAAACTGCCTAGTTATATCAGCCGGAGAAGGAAATATTTAAATAAAATATTTTCAGGGTCTTTCAAAGATAATGAACTTATTCTATGGTTGGTCAATCTGATGTGGGCTGACTGTGGGCAGTAAGGGGTAGGAATAGGAACAGGACCTACTCTGAAATCTTGCATTTCTCACTATTGGCACTGGTTAAACATCAACTGTGAGACCTGCAGTTTCATCATTAGTCAAGCATGAATTACAGATTGTTCAGTTACCTACTCTTTGTACTGGATCTGTAATATTCTACATTGGGCAACAGCTTTGTACCTAATCTGTTTAATGAATAACTCTTAAACTGAAAGACATAATGAATTACTTATAGTAGTCCTCCAATGTACCACAGTCCCTCCCCATGTTCTCAACTTAGAAGGGCAGCAAGGTTTCTCCCACCTTGACAAATGATGACAAGGTGGACAATGGGGGAACATGGAACCTGTGCACTAGTAACTGTGGCATTCCAGAAGAATCCCCAATCTTGTGCATGCTCCTTATTCCCTATGGCAACAAACCCCAAAACATACCTCCATCTGAATTTGGAATGGGAGATGCCAAACTGCCAGATCCCAATAAATATGTGAAGCTGTTACTCCCTGGTGGAAGCTGTCACTCTACAGTAGAACTGCCACTCCATACTATCAAGTCCAAAGAGGCTACTCTACTAGCCCCTGGGCTTGACCATCATTCCTAATGCTACCTGATAACCCCCAGACTATTCCATCAGTTATCAGACTATTATGCCACCATAAACCACTTCTTCAAATAAAATTATTTTCTTCCTTCTGAATTGAATGGAGTTTGAGTCTTCCATTCTTGGGGGAAAACATGGGTGTGTTTCTCTCACGTTGAATCCAAATGTATAGCCTCATTTGGACAATATGCTTTTTTCATTTACTTGAATTTTCCTATGTAGATAGTTAGAGCAAACTCTTCTGAATGATTCTGTATCTCATTTAAGAGACTCTGAAATCAGGTCCAATGTGATCAGCACAATGGCTTCTGTAAGTAATAGATTTTAGTAGAGTCTAACTCTGAAGGACGTGGCCATATACAGGGAAATTCTCTTCCACTGGATGGAAATTGTTCTAGACATCCCCCATGATAATAGAAAGCAGCTTTGATGAACATACATTTCCTTGTTTTATATCTTACTTGATATAAGTGATCAGAAGGTTATTGAATCAAATATCCTCTGTTATTACCTCTTTCAAGGAAACTTGTATAATTTTGTCATAGGTATGGAAGACACCTTTTTGAGGAGAGGTTTTAGGGTGGTATTTTGCTTTACTGAATCAATGTTTTTTTTTTAAATCAATAAGTAATAAGCTCAGTAGGATATCTTATACTTTATACATCCCAGTCTCTAGCAACAATTGTGGGATTTAGTTTCAGAAAGGTATCAGACAAATCAGTAATTCATAAATCACCATCTTTTATTATGGAACATTTTAACTGATGGAAGAGGAGACGCTAGTCCTTAAACAAAATGTCCAGAAACAGGAGGATAAGGAGAGCAGAATCAGGGAAGAAGTTAAAACTAAGTTTCAGTCACCAGAAAAAATCAGTTGCCAGAGTTTAGGGTGCATTGGACTTTAGGTTGTTGTACAGAGATAATGAATCTTTTCCATGGATGGACTTCCAGATAGGCTGACTTTGGACTTCACACAATCAGATTGTGCCTTGCTGTTTGGCTTTTTTCCTTCTCATTGTTTTGGGACATTTATGCTTTTGTTATTTTCATAATAGGGTAATTGGTCTCTCTGTTGTTACTGTGGCTTTTTATGGAAGTGGGAAACCAAACCCAATTTTCTTCTTGCTTTAGGTATCATCGTTGGTGTTACTAGTCAAGGATTAGTAAATTTCTGGTCCCATCTCTGACTTTATAAAATGGCAATTATTTGTTACAGGCCATGACAAATAACTAATGGAGTATTTACATAGGACTGTGTGTCGTCTGGAGATGTTTGCACTAGGACACAGTAGTCAAGGATGTAGGCAGCAGGTTTCACTGTCTTGCAGTACTATATCATCCAAGGTTTATAACTATCTCAGTCCAAAATATTTACATGTCACAACATCAGAAGGCAGTGATTTCTTTTTGTTTCTCTTCACCTTTCAGTCAATTGCGTGACTTCAGAGATTTGGTTCACTATAGAATATTTCCTTTTTTTCCCCCTCAAAAGTCTCCCTTCTCATAACATTACCAAGGATGCCTTTGATGATTGTGTGGATTATTTTAATAAAATTTTGTAGAAATGGGAAAGTAGTTTTACCAGGAAATAGGTATTGATACTTTCTAGGTTACTTTTTTTGAAGGTAATTATGAGATTCAAGATTCTTCTTTCCCATAAGCCTTTGATATTTTCATGTTCCTCAGATACCTCATCAATTGGTTCCTTAATAACCTTAACACTTGTGGAAAGGAAAACTGAGATTGAGCAGCCATTGTTTAGAATGTGATGGGAGAGGGAGTGGCAGTTGGAGTGGGAGAATAGGTTTGTGGGAGAAACTGCTGAAAAGAAAGGTCTTTGCCCTCTGAACTCTGCTGAGAGAGGAGCTTAAGGACCTTGAGCTCTAGATCCCAACCTGTGGAAAAAGTCTTGCCTCCATTTCCCTTACCCAGAAGAAGAGAGAAGATTCCTGAATGTTTGAGAGTATCAACTAGAGGAAGAACCAAACAACAACTGCTGCTGAAAGGGGCTGATCCCCTAAACTTCAAGGAGCCATTTTGGCTCAGCTAGAGAAGCAAAGACAACCTGTAGGGTCTCCTATTCCCGTAAACCTATTCCCTTTCTTTTATTACTAGAATTATTAAACCACTTTTAAAAATAGAAACTCATAGTCAGATTCAAATTGAAGGAAGAACAAAGAAAGACAGGGTGATGTTCTAGGCTAACCATTTAGCCTTGGCAAAACAACTAAAGCCAACAGTGACAGTCTGCTTGCCTGACAAAGGGGACTTCTGGGGTCAAATACCAGTCAAGCCTTCCCCAGAAGTCTACTCAAAAGGCACTGATCCTGTCATCCTTAACTTATATTTACCCAGGGGTACCTCTCTTGTGGGTTGAGTGTGAGGGAATTACAAAGATCATCTCTCAGCCCCAGTGGGTACCTCTCCCTTTACCTCATCAGTCTCCATATTCCCTCTGTCCCTTCATCTCCTCCATTCCCTGTGACAACCCCTTCCTTATCCCCTGTACTTCAATCCTTATACACTATAGCACAGAATTCCTTTATGATTGATTTAATCCACCTGCTCTTTCCACTTTTACCTTTTTCTACCATTTCAACTTTCTTTTGAGAAAATTGTGGTATTAGAACCACATTTGGTAGCTCCAACCTCATTGATGGAGAAAAGAGTTTGTTATAAAAATTTTCACATTTTTTCTTTTTCCATATGGTTGTTGGCCTACTTTCAGTTTATTTTTAGATGCTATTGTTTAAAATGACTGATTATTTGAGTCTTTCACCAATTTTTCTCAAATAAATCTTATTTTTCTTTCTGTTGCTTCTTCTTATTTTATGTTATATTATTTCTAATCTTTTACTATCATCCTCAATAAAGATTTTACAAATGCTAAACAGTTTTTACTTTTAGCTGCCATATTCTTCTACTTGGCAAAGAGAACCAAATATTTGTTGATTAGGGCAACTTCTAGGCATTTTGGTTTCTTTCTTATGGTGAATGAATGACTTATAAATCAAATAGTCTTCCTTAGAAAGATGGTGATAATTGGAGTCACTATCTGTTCTTTTATCTATTTCCTGTGTTTTAGCATCAATAGCTCATGTAAATAGGCTGAGATGGAGTTGCTTCAGTTTCATGCTACAAATTCTTCCTTTTACTTTTAGTTTAGTATATTCAAGACAATGGAAATTAAAACCAAAGGAAAAGTATGCACTTACAAGCACTGCCTTCTAACACTTATTTTGACAATCTGATATTGACCTAGAACAAATTTTGTGTTGTTTAATTTAACTAATTTAATTAGTTATGACTTATCTTAAAAATGATATATGCTAAAATCCTCTAAAGAATAATGACCATATCTCATGTAACTCATAGCGCATTCTGAAGCTTATTTACTTGGATGGAATTCGGTCTTGGGAACTTTTGAATGAAGTTGTCATTGTTTCTGCTCCAAGATGGGTTTTTTCCTGGTATCACCTGAACTGATTTTGTTTCTGGTTCTCCTCTAGATGTCCTCAGTTCCCTTGCAAGTACTAAATTACTAAGGCCAGGAATAAATGTATTACACAGAAAACACAATATAGAAAGAACTCCTAATTAAGTCCTTAGAAAACGCAGAAAGCTTTAATCTCTTGTAGGTTCTACCTTCTCCTAGCAACTATATAGTCTCTGACACTGACACTCTTCAGTTATAAGCAACTCTCAATGACTCTCAATAACTCATGGTTATTAAGGAGTCAAGCAACCATCTTCCTCCATGGTACCTCCAGACTTAAAGCTCTATCCCAGGGTTGAGCACTCACTTCTATTCTCCCAGATGGAGAAAGAATTTAGGGCTAATACAGAGTTGTCCTTTATCTCCAACATAGCTTAAAACTCCATTTTCTTTATTTTTAATGTCTTTGGGACTTTATACTTCCCCTAACATTGTTCTTACAGGATCTTTTTACAGCTTTATATTAATTTTTATGTGTGTATGTATATATATATATACACACACAGAAACAAAAATATATAAATATACAATATATGTATTTACACACATATAAATATATGTACTGTGCAACTAGGAGGCATAGTGATTAGAGTCTTGGACATGAAGTCAGGAAGACCTGAGTTCAAATCCTGTCTCAGACATTTCTTAGCTTTGTGACTCTAGGCAAATCACTAAAACTTTCTCAGCTTCAGTTTCCTCATCTGTAAAATAGGGATAAAAATAACACTGACTTCATAGAGTTGTTGTGAGGTTCAAATGAGATGATGTACATAAAGTGTTTTGAGATACTTATATAAATGTTATTTTTTTCTTTTGTACATGCTTTTTTGAAATTTGAGCCAACAGATGATATCATTATGTTGTCACAGTTTGTTTAGACATCCTTTACTAAAACTAAATTATTATCCAACCAATTTTTCATTTATTTACTGAGAGGCATTGTGGTTTCTTGGAAAAAAGCATGAAAGTAGGAGATTTGTTTTCTGCTTGAGTCTTCTTGGCTCCCTATCTCCTTCCCTAGAATGAACATTTCAAAATTCTCCTCCTTCAAACTCTCAAGTTCTTCTGCTTCCCACTCTTTTGCTTCACAACCTCTCCCTTCTAGGTTCCCTTCTCTGCCCTCATGTGTCTCTTTCCCTGCCTTTGGTAAAACATGGGTTCTTTGAAACCAAAGAGCTGAATTCTAGAGGCCAATGGGGAAGCAAACTTTCATGACCACTTAGAAGTTTATAAGGAAGACAATCTATTTATAGTAATTGAAGTCAGCAATCCTCCAGCAAAGAAGTATAGAAAGGACTTAATTACCTCTTAGCCCAGTGTCTGGCACATAGTAGGCACTTAATAAATGTTTATTGATTATTATTATGGATTTTGAGCAACCTTTTAGAGGGATAAAGCGGACTCGTCATTAGAACCTGGGTTCAAATCCCAACTTTACTATCCAGTATCCTTTCTGACCCTTGATATTCTCTTCTGCAAAATGAGATGATTTGGTGACCCTGAAGGTATCTCTCTCTCTCTAAATAGGAGTCTCTCAGCTGTAGGTAAATGTTATGGGAAACATTTCGAAGACCAAGACATAGAAGCAAATGGAGGTGAAGTAGGGGTCACATTTGTGAGTCAAGCAGAGGCACTGAAATCCTGAATTCTGACTCAGAATATTTCCTTTAAAAACCCATTAGAGAAACTTCCCCCAATCCAATACAAGCACAGAACAGGTATTATTCTTTTGCTATTCAGAATAATAATGTGCTTGTCATCTTCATTGTTCTGTTCCAGTAGGTGGATTTTAATTACTGTGTACAGTCCTTAGAGTTACACACCGAGCCTTTGAGGTATGTGCCCTTTCTACTTAGTTGGCAGCAGGCACTTTGGACAGTCTGCTTTACGAGGAAAATAAGCCAGCGGGACTCTAAATACATTTATAACACGTTTATATCATACTTGGGTAGGGTTGCTAGCAAGGGTACTTTTCCACAGCAGCAGGTTTGATGAACCTAAATTTAACATGCATTCCTATCAGGTAAGCCACTAAACTGAAAAAAAAAATTTTTCTTTATTAATACGCCAGGATCACAAGACGCATCTTTTGATGAGAAAAATCCCAGGCTCTGATCAGCACATAGTTGGAATTTTAATGTAATACTTTGACAATGTCCCTCATTCTTTGGGTTTCAAGTCCTACTCAAATATAGTATGGCTTTATTTCCTTTGAGCAAGACTCTTAATTAAAAAAATAGAATGAATGGAATTCTGTTTCTGAGTCATGCTCAGCCCAAACTCGGTGCCCTGAGGGTATCTAATAGATTAATGCCTTTATTATTAAAAAACATCCATGGAAGGGGACCACCCCTCCTTGCCCACCCTTTTTGCCTTCTAGTATGTTGGGGCCACTCTCCCATAGTTACAGTGGGCAACAGGATGCAGGAGAGGATGTCTTCTTTGCTCAGATATTATGATAGCAGCTTTGTGAATGGTGAAAGAATTTCTAGCTTAAAAGGGATGTGGCCAAGGGTAGACCAAAGAAGAGAATGGGCCTCTCTCATGTTTTCTAAGCACATTCCCTACTCCTTTCTACTCATGTAACCCTTGGTGCACACAGAATGCGACCTTCTGTCAATGGCCAGAATCAGAGAATTTCAGAATTAGAAGTAACCTCAGGGGCCAGTTATTTTAGATCCTACACGATCAAGAATGACTTTTACAATCTACATGATGGTTGTCCAGCTTTTCCTTGAAGACCTTCAATGAAGGGGAACTCAATACCTTCCAAGGCAGCCCATTCCTCTTTGGTATGATAGTGCTAATGTCCATGAACAGTTTCCTTATATCAAGTTGAAATCTACTTCATTGCAACTTGTATCTGTTGTTCATTAGTTTTACTTGCTGGATCCAAAACCTTCTTTAGTCCTTCAAATACCTGAAAATAGCCTTTGTGTCTTTCCTAAGCCTTCTCCGATCTAAACTAAAGAGCCCTAGTTTCTTCCACCTCTCCTGACATGGTATGAACCAAAGGCCCCTCATGATCCTGGTTGCCTTCTTCTGGATGTTCTCCATATTATTAATGGTTCTTCCTAAAACGTGACATCTACAACCTAACACAATAATGATTGAGGTACAGTGGTACTCCCTACACTTGGAGATTGGGCTTTTCTTGTTATAGTTTAAAGTTGGATTAGTCTTTTCTGTTCATTTATCATGATGAAGAATCTCATTGGATTTGTTGTCCACAAACCGTCCTCCCCTCAGATGACAGGATCACTGATTTAGAGCTGGAAGAAATCTTAAAGGTGATATAATCCAACACCAGGATTTTATAGATGAAGGAGCCTCAGAGGCCCAGAGTGGTTAAACAACTTGCCATAGCCAGGATTTGAACCCGAGTTCTCTGACTCAAAAGTCATTGTCTTTCCATTGTCTTTCTACCTTTTCTTTTTCTAAAATTCAAAGACATTTTATTTTCCCAATTACATGTAATAATAATTTTTAACATGTTTTCCAAAATTATAAGATCCAAACTATCTCCCTTTCTCCCTTCGCTGCCCCTACTTGGAAAAGGTAAGCAATTTGATATGGGCCATACATGTATTATCATGCAAAACACACTTCCATATTCTGCCTTTTCTTTTTCAAATGAACTGTCTCACTGTGGCTCTAATATCTTATATTTGTGAAGTAGGTTTTTGGAAATTAAGACTTTATGTTAATTGCTATTGAATTCCTTTTTACTATATTTGGCCCAACATCCTAGCCTATCATGATCTTTTCAGAGATTGATGCCATGATCTGTGTTATTTATCCCTGCTAACTCTGTGTCATAAGTAAACTGGATAAGTATGTCATCCTGGTCATGGATAAAAATGACAAAGAGCACAGAGTCAGGATAGATCTCTGGGGCACTCCACTGGAGATCACCTGCCAACCTGACCTTGATCCATTAATTACTATTCTTTGGCTTTGGACAGTCAACTAGATCAGAATCCACATAAATATACTATTGAATAATCCATGGTTCTCTATTTTTTTTCTATAAGAATGTTATGAGAGCTCTTGTAAAATATTTTTCTAAAATCTAGGTATGCTAGAACTTCAGCATTTCCTTGATCTACCAGTCTACATTAATGCATCAAGACCAGAATCCAGCATGTACTTTTTTTCCTTTTTTTCCTTTATAATATTTTTCCATGGTTCCATGATTCATGATTCCCTCCTCCCTCGCTTTTCCTCCCCCCTCCCAGAGCTGACAAGCAATTCCACTGGGTTATACATGTATCATTGTTCAAAACCTATTTCCATGTTATTATTTGTAGCAGAGTGATCTTTTAACATCAAAACCCTAATTGTATCCACATTGAGCTAGTTAATCTATCTTGTGTTTTTCTTTAAGCATGTATTTTTTTCAGATAGGAGGCTTTTTATTCTAATTTTTTTTTATTTTAAATTCTTAGCTTCTGTCCTAGAACAGATATCAAGTATTGATTCCAAGGCAGAGTGGTAAGGGCTAAGCAATTGGGGGTTAAGTTACTTGCCCAAGAACACACAGCTAGAAAGTATCTGAGGCAAGATTTGAACCCAGGACCTCCTATCTTCAGGCCTAGCTCTCTAGACACTGAACCACTTAACTACCTTTCCCTACCATCTAAGCTTTGCCCATATTCTACCACAAGGTAGAAACTCCACATGAGTTTCACTCAATATGGTGGCTTTTCTCTAGATCTCTTGCCACTACTTGGATATCAATAGAGCATATGTGTCATCAATAATCATTGTCTCTCAACAAGACCAGTCCACCCCTTTTCCTAGTCTTATATCTCTTTGATAACACAATTTTAAATCACCTTTTCTGGGTCATTTATTATTGGTAATATGTGGTAGAATACTCCTCCCTACTATGAGAGAGATCTCCTTCAATGTCTTCAGTATAAGCTACCACTTTAATTTTTTGATAACTGAAACATTTCCATTACTCACCATTACACAGAATTATCAGAAGAATGGTGATATTAAACATCTGGGCCCTTGTTTTAGGGAGAAGCTTAATATCATTAAAAACACTGCAATTTCCCAAAGATAATCCAACTCAGATTTCTCCTGCTCAATTCTGCCCATTTGCAATGTCCTCTGTTATCATTGGCAAACCCCTTGGGGAGCATATGTTTCTCTCTTTTGTCTTTCACTTGGTATTAGTCATCAGATGGTCATCAACCAATATTACCTCTGTTACATCTTTCAAAGACTCTTCTTTGACAAATGCATGGGAAATGTCTTGATGGAGGGGAGCTTTTAAGGCCTTATTGAATCAAATGCTATTTGGTGGTCAACAAACAATAAGCATACAAGATTCTTGTATTCTCTTTCTTTCAGTCAACTGAGTAATCATAAAGATGTGGTCTACTGCAGCTAGGTGGCACAGTGGATAGAGCACTGGGCTTAGAATCCAGAAAACTCCTCTTCCTGAGTTCAAATCCAACCACAGATACTTAATAGCTTTGTGATCCTGGGCCAGTAACCTATGCAGTTTGTCTCCATTTCCTCATTTGTTAGATGAGCTAGAGAAGAAAATGGCAAGTCACTATATAGTGTCTTTGTCCAGAAACATCCAAACAGGGTCATGAATGGTCTGAAATGACTAAAAAACAACTATAAAATGTCATTTATGAAGCCTACCTATTCTTTTATCATGCCTTCATCAAGAATGCCTTTAATTCATGTGAAGATATTTTCATACGTAGGGAAGAAGGTAGAAAATCAATAATGACAATTTCTTTGTTTCCTTTTTGTTGTTGTTGCAGAAGTAATAATGTCTCAACCTTTTTCCTCCCAAGCCTTTAGTTTTAACTGCTTCCTCAGTCACCTTGAGAATTGAGCCTTCACTGTTGCCTGCTGCATAGATCTTCATTCACACTTCATCTAGCTGTTCTTTTTTACCTTTCTCTTCTTTATAGACATTTCTTTCTTATTCAGCACATCTAGGACTGTGATATTTGAATCCAAGAGATAGCTCCATGGTTATTGATGATGAAAAGAGTTTGTAATGATATATTCTTCCAGTTTTCAACTGTTGTCCTTTCTATTTCATCTCTAAGTGTCCTCAGGATGATCCATCTCAATTAGATGCCAGAAACTCTTGCTAAGTTTTCTGAAAAACTTGTTAGTCCTTGACTATTTTCCACTACTTTATGAGGCACTCTTGCCCATCAATCCCATTATCTTTCATCATCTTCCTCTGTTAGATTTTGTAAACAAGTTTTTATGCTAAACCAATGTCTTTGGGAGCTATATTTCTTTGCTTGGCAAGGAATGAAACCTTTCCTGGATGAGGCAGTTCCAAGGTTCCTCTGGTCTCTCCTTTTTAGTGACTGATTCATATTAGTCAAACTTCCTTAGGAAATGGTAATAGTCCATGGCAGTTCCTGTTCTTTTACTAATTTCCTTCTTTTTTTGCATCAACAACTTAATTAAATCAGGATACAGTTGCTTCAGTTTTGTACCATAGCTTCTAATTTTATTTCTTTTTTTTGGCATTGAGCTTAATATTGACTCAAAAAGTCAGTGGACCACCTTAGCCCAGAGAGTTCATTAGGGAATGACTCCCATATTGTTAACAAATCATTTCCTGTCTGTTTTTCATTCTTGATGATGTAATTTGGTGTTTCTCACGTATTATGCTTTCCTACTCACGCCTTGAAAAAATATCTATGGTACACAGGCATGAGATTGCTAGATAATCTGGAAGACTCTCATTTCTTACAACTGACATTTTTGGGGTTGTCCTTCTTATATCACATTTGTATTATAGTCACTGATTAGTAAAGTATTTTTGTTTGTTCATTTGTTTGTTTACTAGCCCTGTGAGTCTTGTTATAAGGAAATATAATTTGGATAGGGGGAAGGAAAGTAATACAGAGGGATAAATATATAAATGTTGAATTTATTTTAACATAGAAAGGATGAAGGAAAGGGAAAGGGGAAAAGGTGAAATCTAAATTCTTTAACCCGCTTTATAAACCCTATCTGACTTACTCTAAACTAAACCCGAAGTTATTTAAAAGCAAGTCCAACAGGGGATGGGATCAGTTTCTCACAAAGAGTCCTTGATGAGCCAGAAACAGGAATCCAGTTGATGTCTTCAGATGTCACAGCAGGGTAGTGATCTATTCTCCAGTCTGGCTGTCCACCAGGAAGACTGGAGTTATTCTTTCACCACAGCTAGAAGATCCTCAAGGCCTGTTGTTTGATGGATGGGCTCAAGATGATTCAAAATTATACCTCTCTCCTCCTTCTCTCAAGTCCAAAGTGCCAGTGGGGGAACTGATTCTTCAACAGTTTGGAATCCTGACAGCCCTGGGAGAATCCCGAGTCTCACATCCTGTCTATCATTCCTTGCATAAGTTTTATTCTCCTTTGCTATGGTCTACTGCTGTTGGGATCTCCTAGTGAGGAGTTTCTTCCCTAAATGCTGACCAGCACCATCTCTGTAACTTGAAACTTGCAGTCTTATGGATCAACATTTGCAAGGCAAGAGCTGAAGATTAGAAAGTTCATTGCTAGTGGCATTGAGAGGGTAAATGTAATTTGTTCAGGATCACATAGTCCTGATAGAGGAAGGTGTTGAACATAATTCTAATTGAGATTGCTTCTTTAACCATTGAACCACATGGTCTTTCAGATATTAAAACACACACTGATTAACTTTAAAAGGCTTATTAAGTTTTTTTGTAGAATTTCTCTGTGGACATTTATGCATAATCTACAATTATCTTTACAAAAGGGAAGGGAATAAATGTTTACTAAGAGCCTACTATGTACTAAGCACTGTGCTAAGTGCTTTATAAATATTCTCTTATTTGACTTCACAACAATCCTGGGGTAGGGGCTGTTATCATCCCCATCTTATAGATGAAGAAATTGAGGTAGCCAGAGGTTAAATGATGTGCTCAAGGTCACATAGCTAATAAACGTGTGAAGTGGGATTTTTACTTGGGCTTTCTTGACTCCGGGTCCAGTACTCTGTGCACTATGGTATCACTTAACTGAATAACATGAGAACTAATGCTCCATGAATTGGTGAGTGAATACAAACTCATATAATCCATCACATCTAGCGACAACAGATAACTTTATACTTCAAATGCAATAGTATTTGTAGAACATCTAACTTAGTCAACACATAGTAGATGCCATATAAATGCTAGCAATTATGATAATAATTAATATTCATATCTCATCACAATTCTCCACCATGTCCAATTTTTGTGGTCTGTCCTGTTCCTTTCTCTTCTCTGTCCCATCCTTCCCACCAATTCGTATGTCATACTTCAAGAAAGGTAATGAAATAAATACTACTGTTTCTTTGGGAAATTCAGAATTAATTAGAAGTTACATGGCTTCACTCATTCTCCTTGTGACTAACCCTTCCAAAATACCCATCCCTGGCTACTAATATGTGGTCATTGTTTTCTTTATTAAGCTATAATTATAGATTATAGGACTATCTCACATATATATCTCCAGCACTTAGCAGAAGATCCAGCATAGAGTAAGCAATGAATAACACTTTCCCTTCATCCATTTATTTATTCATGCATTTTCTCAGCAGAACAGTGAAGAGTGACTTTCTCCAAAACTTGAAGTTTTCAATCTTAGAGAAGTTACAGATGTGCATTTGTAGGGAAAGGAGTGAGACTAAGAAAACTTCCTGGTTTACTAAGAGGTTAAAAGACAATCCTGTGGGTCTGCCCAGGCAAATGAATGTGTGTGGGAAGGCAAGAATAATGGGATAGGTGGGTATGAGACTATCACCCAGAGCTTCACTCAAACCTTTTCTTCCAAATTCCTAACTGTTACATAGGTATTGTTAACAAACCTTCCAGGTTTTGGGACAACCTACACTGGTAACCCTGTCAAAGTAGGAAATAAGGTTAGTTTGGCATGACTGTTTTGTCTTCCTTTTAGTAATATTTTATTTTTTCCCAATTACAAGTAAAAACAATTGTTAACATTCATTAAAAATTTTTTTGAGTTCCAAATGATTTCCTTTCTTCCCTCCTGTGTGATGGTATGCAATTTGATATAGATTATATATGTGCAATCAGGCAAAACATTTACATATTAAAGCATGACTTGTTCTTAATGAAGCCATGCTGGCTAATTATTGCTTGCTTTTCAAAAAGTTCATCAGCAGTTCCTTTAATAATTCCTTTTAGAATTTTGCAAAAGATTAAAGGAAAAGCTCACTGATATAGGGTATGCAAACTCTGTTCACTTTTCTTTTTTTGAAAATCAGGATAACACTTGTCTTTCTTTGGTCCTCTAGTGCCTCTTTTATTATTATGAAAAACTCATTCTTTACTTAAGTCCTTTGGACCTAGAGAATCATGCTGAAAAGGCTATTAATTATACCTTTATATTTATTTGTGAATAGTTCTACATACAAATAAACATACAAACACACTTTCCTCTTGGGTCTTTGTATGCAAGGATTTATAGCTAAGGATTTGTTATATTCACATTTTTTCTTATTTAAAAAATTTTAGGAAGCACTAACTTGGCCAAATCTGTATCATTGGTTCTGATAATATTACTGTGGAATTGTTTTTTATCAAATAAATATTAATTGATTTTTCCCATGGTTTTAAAATACCAGAAATTGCTAAAAGCAAAGCTTTACAGGGCTTTTAAGTAAGGAATAATTTGAAAGAAAAATTAAGTAAGAATAATATGAAGTAAATTCAAGAGAACAAACATGGTAGAAAAAAGGAAGGTCCAAATTCACTTCCAAACAACTTTAAAATAATGCTTTGAAACAAATCCTGGAGAGGCAGAATCTACAAAAAGACAGGTTGAAACTATTTTCCAGCCCAAGTCAAACTAAGTTGGCAGGAATGGTCTGTCACAATGGGAGTGAGAGTGGAACACAGTCCAGTGCAGGTGATACCCAAGAAACCAGAAGCCTTGGGGGCAACTGGATTAGCAGCATTGGCTTCTGGAGCACTCAACCCATCATCAGTAATGGGGTTGGACAACTAGCCAGAAGAAGATTACAGATGTGTCTTTGTTGGCAGTGAGTACAGCACTCTGTCGTATTGCCCATGCATGGATCCAAGTCACAGAACCAGGATGAGGAGACAGAACCCTGATCACAGACCCAAGATAGAAAAGAATGCTTGTTCACAAACTAGAGAGGAGATCAGGAGAGTAATAAACACACCTTTCCTTAGATCGTTTCACATTGGAAGATCTGAAAACTTATGGACTCCCCAGAACTAACACTGAAAATAGCTGTACAAAAAACCTGAGGCTTGACACAGTGCCTCATCTATCCTGGGAGTAGAATCCAACTTAAATGTAAATTTAAAAGTCAAGAAAAAGATTAAAAATATGAACAAACAAAAAAAGGACCTGGCCAAAGAATGTTACTGTGGTGACAGGGAAACTCGAAATATAAACTCAGAAGAAGATAACAAAATAAAAATGGCCATATCCAAATCCTCAAAAGGAAAATCTAAATTGGATTCAGGTCCTAACAGAATTTCTGAAAGATTTCAAAAAGTTTACAAATCAAATAAGAGAAGTAGAGGAAAATTTGGGGAAAAGTGAGAGTAATACAAGAAAACCATGAAAAAAGAGTCAACCATTTAGTAAAGTAGGGGCAGAAAAATACTGAAGAAAACAACACCTTAAAAAACAGAAAAGGAATAGCTTAGTAGCTCAATAGATAGAGAGCAAGGTTTGGAAATGGGAGTTCTTGGGTTCAAATATGGCCTCAGACATTCCTAGCTATGCAACTCTGGTCAAATCACTTAGCCCCATCTGCCTTGGATTCAGTACTTAGTATAGATTTTAAGATAGGAGGTAAGGATTTAAAAGCAACAAACAAGAAATTCTCAAAATAGCATAATGGAATATAGTTGGACCCAAGGGAGCTGATGAGATCATCAAATGGGAAAATGCAGAAAGAAAAGACAAGGCGTAGGACAGAGCTTTGTTGAGTACCTACAGTTAATGGATGATCTGGATGAAGATAGAGCAAGAGATTGAGCAATGGTAAGACAAGCAGAAGAATAGGAGAGAACAGTATAACAAAAGCCATTTGTTATTTCAAGTACATTGGGGAAGCAACAATACTGAACTTTTAGTATGAAACCACTAAAGACCATTACGACCAGATCACATTCTTGTAGTCATTCTTTATAGTTAATAAAATTTCATCTCTTCAGCCTGTTTATTTGGGGGTTTGTAGTGATGCTATAGCCTTGGCATACTTATGGTTTAAAATAATTAAGGTTAAAAAATAAATTATGTAGATAATTGAAAATGTGATTCATGAGAGTCTTTAATGAAACATGGTGGATTATGCTAAGCTCCGTTCAAGGCCATCTCAAATAGTCAGTCTTGTGTGAGGGTTGGCCAAAGGGCCTAGGATGAGCTTGAAAGCCTTTGTCTGTCTTCTTTGCACATTCTATAATTCCCTCCAAAGCTGGGTTTCTTTTCATTGATTTTTTGAGTTTGAAAGATATTTCACCCAACTCCCAGAACTCTGACTTTTATTAATCAGGATAAAGGTCTTTATCAGCAGCTTGTTCTAGTTAATTGTGGATGCTGGGTTGAAATGGGAATTGCTTTGACAAAATGTCCATCTCCAGCTAAGAACAATAGAATGCCTAAGAGGCAGGCCGAATTGAATATTTCAGCGGATGAGGATATTGTCAATTTGGAGGAAATCCCATTTTATAACTCATCCCACAATGACTATAAAAACCCAAACTTGCTTGAATTCTTATTTTGAAAAATTGTTTACTTGTAAGAGAGGAAAAAAGAATTCATCAAAAAGGAAACTGAAATCTAAGTCTTCTTTTCTTATAAAATAATTCACCATTTAAGTGATCTTTGAAATGCATAATAGCTATAATGACTCCAATCTTTTCTGTAACTTTTCCCTTCATTGCTCCTTAATAGCCTTCAAGCTGAGAGTCAGACCATTCACAAGGCTGATACTCTTTCAGTAAACTAGTGCAGCAAAATGAATTTCTGGAGAAAACAAATGGTAAGGCTGAATATCAGTAATCTTCTTAGGTTAGGGGAAATGAAAAGGCTCTACCATTTTTGTTTGTTTTTGTAAATTTCCAAAGGCAAATGTAGCTTTTATTATAATGGCCCTTTTGACATGATGCAAAAAGCAAAAAGGCCTTTAAATAGGTCTAGGCCTTCAGAGCTGTCAAATGGCCTAGATCTCTAAGAATCTGGGTTTTTCTACTTCATTTTTTTGATGGGAATTATTGCTTTGAATCACAGAAAGGCATGGGGTGGTTATGTGGATCACAGTGAATTAACCTAAGTAAAATGCTTTGCAAACCTCAAAATGCTCTATTCAGGGTAGCTATTATTACTAGCTATTATAGAATTGATCACTTAGAGATGACTTCCACATTTTTTTAACTCTTTCCTTTTGTCTTAGACTCAATATTAGGCATTGTTTCCTAAGGGAGAAGAGTGGTAAAGGGTAGGCAATGGGGGTTAAGCGATTTGCCTAGTGTCACACAGCTAGGAAATGTCTAAACCCAGATTTGAACCCAGGAACTTCCATCTCTAGGCCTGGCTCTCTGTCCTCTGAGCCACCAGTTGCCTCTACCTCTATAACTTAGAGCCCTGTTCATTATCCTTCACTTTCTTCTCTGCTATCTCTGATGAGGTGGGGCTTTCTTTTTGCTAAGGTCAAGCCCTCCAGAAGAGCACAAAGAGCTCTTGATCTGATCACTTCTTGTTTCTCTCAAACCCTTCCCTTCTCTATCAATTCTTTCATTTTTCTCCCATTTTCTATGTCTTCTTATGCTTTGGGCACTTTCCTACCTCCTACAAACAAACCCAATTTTTTAATCACGAAAAATCTCTTACTTGGAGAAGAATCAGAAGCACAGTTCATAAAACAACAATATTGTAATGTCAAAAACTTTGAAAGACTCAAGGGATTGGATCAATATGATGATCAACCATGATTCCAGAGGACAGATGACAATGAGGTATGCTAACCACTTCTAGATGAACTTAGGGTACAGAACGAGACATGTATTCTTTGGACATGGTCTGTGTTTGAATTTGTTTTGCTTGATGACACAAGGGTCTTCCTCCCCAATAGGAATAGGAATAGGAGATGAAAGGGAGAGAATAGAGATTTTCTGTTCATTTAAAAAAAGACTAAAACCCTCATTTGGTCCTGTACTTCCCATCAATGTCCTAGTCCTAGCAGTGTCCTGGGAACAGATGATGAAACAGTCTTCATTAGGATCCCAGGACAACTAGACAGACTAAGGAAAAGGAGCTTCAAGGTTCTACAAGGAGCCTTGCTGAGAGAATCTATATTATGCCTAAGGAAAACTTAAGGAGAGTCCCTATGAAAGGAGAGAAAAGCACTTCCACCAACCAAGAGCTGTGAGTTACTCTAAATGAGCCCATTTCTCCCCAGACTCTATGTTTATTGGGAGAAATGTGTGTTCCCAGTTTTGGGGTTTCTCTCCAAGGCTCTATCTGGTGTCCACTTCTCTATTTGTGATTTTATCAGTTCCCATTGGTTCAATTCTCATCTCTATGCAAATAGTTTCCATATCTATATCTCTATTTGTAGTCTCTCCTAAACTGACATGATTGCCTTTTTGACATTTCTGCCTCCGTGTATTATAGGTAGGTAAAATTCAACATGTCCAAAATAGAATTCATTGTATCTACCATCTTGGAGTCACTCTTGACTCTCTTCGCCCTAACCCCCTCATATCCAATTAGTTCTCAACACTAGTTGATCCAACCTTTCACACATATTTCCTTTTCTTCCTTTTCTTCCTTTTCTTCCACTCATACCACCTCAATCCTTCTTCTGACCCCTCAGAGTCAGTCATCCAGTAATCACTTTTAATAAGTTCGAATCACTAAATGCCATTTGTGTGCTAGGCAGTGTGGTAAGCCATGCTAGATAATTGCAATAGTCCCTTTTATTGATCTCCCTGTCTCTAAAATCTCTTTTCTTAATGAGGGGATGCCCTCTGATTGGGGAATGGCTGAACAAATTGTGATATCTGTTGGTGATGGAATACTATTGTGCTCAAAGGAATAATGAACTGGAACAACCTCCAGGAATTGATGCAAAGTGAAAGGAGCAGAACCAGGAGAACCTTATACACAGAGATGGATACACTGTGGTACAATCGAATGTAATGAACTTCTCTACTAGCAGCAATAAAATGATCCAGGACAATTCTGAGGAATTTATAAGAAAGAATGCTATCCACATTCAGAGGAAGAACTGTGGGAGTAGAAACACAGAAGAAAAGCAACTGCTTGATCACATGGTTCAATGGGGATATGATTGCGATGTAGACTAAATGATCACCCTGGTGCAAATATCAATAATATGGAAATAGATCTTGATCAATGACACATGTAAAATACAGTGGAATTGCATGTCAGCTACAGGAGGGGGGTAGGGAGGGGGGAAGGAAAGAACATTATTCTTGTAACCATGGAAAAAATATTCTAAATTAACTAATTAAATAAAAACTTCCCAAAAAATTCTTTCTTCCTGGGTAGTTTACAAAGCTTAGTAGCCGAATTGTTCTTGAAATA
Organism: Monodelphis domestica; assembly: GCF_027887165.1. Lineage (NCBI taxonomy): Eukaryota > Metazoa > Chordata > Mammalia > Didelphimorphia > Didelphidae > Monodelphis > Monodelphis domestica. Next base: position 62,316,382 of record NC_077233.1, on the reverse strand, counting down.
CAGAACTGACCCTATGCCCCCCTACCCAAAATATTTGGTGACTTCCTTTTATCTGTAGGATAAAATAGGATCTTCTCAACCTGGCACATACAGTCCTCTATAAACTGGGTCCTATCTACTTTTTTTTTTTTAACCCTTACCTTCCGTCTTGGAGTCAATACTGTGTATTGGCTCCAAGGCAGAAGAGTAGTAAGGGCTAGGCAATGGGGGTCAAGTGACTTGCCCAGGGTCACACAGCTGGGAAGTGTCTGAGGCCAGATTTGAACCTAGGACCTCCCGTCTCTAGGGCTGGCTCTCAATCCACTAGGCTACCCAGCTGCCCCCTCCCCATCTACTTTTTAGAGGAGTTAGGTAGGTGGTGCAGTGGATAGAGGGCCAGGAGTCAGGAGAACCTGAGTTCAAATCCAGCCTCAGACATTTTTTAGCTGTAGGATTGTGGGCAATTCACTTAATCCTATTTGCCTTAGTTTCCTCATTTGTAAAATGAGCTGGAGAAGGAAATGGCAAATCACTCCAGTATCTCAGCCAAGAAAACCTCAAATTGGTTCATGACCAGTCAGACACAGTTGAAAAAACTGAACAGCAATAATGAATCTACCTTTTCAAATCTTATTTAAAGGCCTTTGGACATGGCTTGCTAGCATCCTGGTTCTCTCTGCCTTTGTATAAGTGGTTTCCATTTCTGAATGTACTTCTTTGTTACTTTTGCTTTTTAGCATTCCTAGTGTCCTTCAAAACATAGCACATGTATCTCCTGATTTCCTTTTTTATTAGCATCCTCTTCTGGAAATGACTTGATTTTTTTTTTTAATACACTTGTGTTCAGGTTTTCCATCTCCCCCACATCCCTCAATCAGAATGTAATTTCTTTGAGAACAATAGCTATGTGTTTAGTGCCTAGCCCAGGACTCATTTAATAGATGTATCTTAAATCAGTGAATGATTCTTATCTAAATTTCTCTATTTTACTAATGAAGTCATTGAAGTTCAAGGAAGGGAAATTACTTAACCTACATTTATTAGGTGAAGTATTATTATTATTCTTTATTTTAAAAAGGATTTAAGTGCTTACTCTGTGCCAGGTTCTGGGCAAGTGGTAGGAATATAAATATTAATAATAACAACAATAAAAAGGAAGTCCTTGAAGAGCAGAGCCAAGATGGCAGCTTAGTAGCAGCAAAAGCTGAAACCACTGTAATATTCCTTTCAAATTAATCTTTAAAAAATGCTTCAAAATGACAGGAGTCCAAAACCAATAGCAAGATGGAGTGATGGGGATTCCCTATTGAATATAACTTGAAAGGTAGGCACAAACAGTCACTTTTCAAGAGATAAAGGAGAACTGGAAGCAAAAGTGCACACAGAAGAGTTCTGGATGACCCCACCACCTATTGCACCAGGTTCTGAGCCTGGGCATCGGCTTCAGGATCCTAGGACCCTGGATGCAACAACAACAGAACACCCCATGTCCTAGACCCACCCCTTAAAGTCTCAGACCCGGAGACCAACCAGCAGTGAGGCCAAGAAGTCCAAAGTACTTGGCCCTTTCAAGCCTGTGGTAAAGACTTAGCCCCAGGGCAAAATAGCTCACTATGCAGAACCTTGCAAGCCATCAGCAGAGGAAACAAAATTAGCAGCTTTCAGAATTCCCAGTCCATAGGAAAAAAAAAAAGGCTGGGAATATGAGCAAACAGCAAAAGAGACCCCTAACCCTAGAAAATTTCTATGGCGACAAAAAGTAAAACACAGATGCAATAGGGGATGCTGAGAACCAAGAAACCACTTGCAAAACTTCAAAGAAAAATGGAAACTGGCCTTAAGCATTGGAAGAACTCAAAAAAGGAATTCAAAAGTCAAATAAGACTGGTTGAAGAAAAATGGGGGGAAAAGATAGTCCTTGACTTTTAGGAGCTTATGTTCTGATGGGAGAAAGAGAACACATAAGAGAGACCTGAAAAATGGGGGTAAGGAGGTAAGAGGATGTGCCCACGGGGAAGCCAAGAGAGTGAAGCATGCATGGTTTGGGCCCTTCCTCTAAACAGAGATGTTACAACTGACCAATGGGAGAAGGGAGCTTCAAGGATGGAGAGAGAAGGCAGGGAAGGCATAAGGGCAGAGGCAGGAAAATAAAACAGTGAATTTGTGACAAAACAGGGCCTATAAAATGACTTCTAAGAGTTAGTTGAACACTCTGTCCACTGAATCATGTTAACTGAAGCAATTGTGCATAGAATTTGATAAATGTTATTACCTGATAAAAAAAAAATCTCCAATAACCATTAACTGTTTCCTGAACTTGTCAGCCTATCTCTTGTCTCTGTGCATTTTAAAGTGCCAGAATGCACTCTTGCATCTCCAATTGGTAGAATAAGCCTTTCTATCCTCCTCCCTCCCTCCCTCCCTCCCTCCCTCCCTCCCTTCCTTCCTTCCTCCCTCCCTTCCTTCCTTCCTTCCTTCCTTCCTTCCTTCCTTCCTTCCTTCCTTCCTTCCTTCCTTCCTTCCTTCCTTCCTTCCTTCCTTCCTTCCTTCCTTCCTTCCTTCCTTCCTTCCTTCCTTCCTTCCTTCCTTCTTTCTTTCCTTCTTTCTTTCTTTCTTTCTTTCTTTCTTTCTTTCTTTCTTTCTTTCTTTCTTTCTTTCTTTCTTTCTTTCTTTCTTTCTTTCTTTCTTTCTTTCTTTCTTTCTTTCTTTCTTTCTTTCTTTCTTTCTTTCTTTCTTTCTTTCTTTCTTTCTTTCTTTCTTTCTTTCTTTCTTTCTTTCTTTCTTTCTTTCTTTCTTTCTTTCTTTCTTTCTTTCTTTCTTTCTTTCTTTCTTTCTTTCTTTCTTTCTTTCTTTCTTTCTTTCTTTCTTTCTTTCTTTCTTTCTTTCTTTCTTTCTTTCTTTCTTTCTTTCTTTCTTTCTTTCTTTCTTTCTTTCTTTCTTCCAGAGTTAAGTGACTTGCTGAGGGGTCATATAGCTAGGACATATCTGAAGGTAGATTTGAACCCAGGTCCTCCCAACTCTTTATCTATCATTCCCTAGCTGCCCCATATTCTTATTTTTCTTTTTAAAAAAATAACCATTAATTTCGATCTTGGAATCAATACTAAATATTGATCCCAAGGCAAAAGAGCTGCAAGGGCTAGGTAATTGGGGATAAGTGACTTATCTGGTATTGCACAGCTAGAAAATATCTGAGGCCAGGACCTCCCATGTCTAGGCCTGGCTCTCAATCCACTGGGCCATCTAGCTGCCCCATCCTTATGTTTCTTAAAATATCCTTTGAGATATTCTCTCCTCTATGCTAAATTCCATTGTCCAATTCTTGAGCACATAAATGGTTTTTCTTTGACCTTTGTGTCTTTAGTGTCTAACAGTTTTTTGCACAGAATAAACACTTGAAAAATATTTTTGATAAAAAATTTGAAATAAGCATTTGCTTCCAAAACAAATGATTTATTCAAAAGTGGAGTTCATAGGAGAAAGCTAAGATCACTCTTAGTTCCTCTTATATAAATGTCCTCCATCCCAAGACCCCCCCCCCCCAGTACCATTTTCAGATCAGTATTTTATAGAGACATTAAGAATTTAATTGAATTTCATTTAACTGCTTAAAACTTAAGAAGCTACCAATAAGACCTCAGGAGAGAACTAGGTTTTAATGAGTTGGGAAAGGACAACAAAAGGCATAAACTGAGATGCTATTATTACCAAAGCAATTTACATTGCTTTATTAATAGATTTTTCACATTGGATTTCTTTTTATACTTTATTTACAAAAACACAGTTAATATTTTCACAGTGATGTAATACCTCATATGTTTGACCTACATTTTGTAGGCTGTAGTTCTTTTGAAATGCTTTAGAAGAAGATTAGAGGTAGTGGTGGAATTTTTTGTTATGGTGGTTTAACTATTACTTATAATGAGTTTTCACAGTCCTCAATGAAAAGGACTTCTTTCCTTTTTTTTTAAACATATTAAAATGCATGACCTTAAACGGAGCCCTTCCATCTGGTTCCTTTCCAAAAGTATCTCAATTGGTTCTGTCATTAAGTACACAATACCACTCTTTCTTGCACTTCTTAACAAATATAGTTATGTTCCTGGGAAAATATTCTGAAAAAGAGCTCAGATCAGTGAACTGTAAATAGAACAAAGGAGTGTGAGCCTTAGGTAAGGATATTTGAGTATTTGTTTACCTAGAAACATACATATGCTATATTTAAGTATTTTTAAAGTCTCCAGGAAATTATCCATCAGGACACTCAATTCCCATGTGCTAAAGATAATACAATACACGTGTAACCAGTTACACGAACAATGGAACTGCTTATCCACGCAGTCTAGCTGATGCATGATCTTATTTTCATTTAAGATTTTTAGGCTAGATTAGTCAACCTTTGTCCAGTAAAGATATGCCCTTGGCTAACTTGCTGTGATGCCAGAAGTTGTTTTCACCTAAATTCCCATTCTTCATAGGCATTATCTTTGCCAGTACATTCTCTGAAACCAACTTTCCACAACTAAAAACAGCTCAGAATTTTGTCTAGGGCCAACAATTTTGTTGGAAACTTTACTTCTTAAAAAGAATAGGCAGAAGTTAAAAAAAATTAAGATCCACATTAAACATGGTTTTTGGCATTTTATTCAGTGCTATATTTTTTTTTATGTCACAAGGAGTTGGAGTAAATATCCTTTTTGATGAAAGAAAAACAACAGAAATAGGCAATAATGATGTTATTGGAGAGCAATGCTCAGTCCAAGTTAAGATCCAAATGAGAGTGATCAGAATAAGATAGAGTTAAGTGCCCCTGAGTAGGGTCTAGTCACCAATGCCACCCATTTTATCCATTCCATTCCCTTCTTGTCTGAAACTAAGCATGGGTGTGCCTGAAAAAACTAAGGAGCCTATAGATTGCTGCCCATTATTATCCACCCTGAGTGGTGCTGCCTTCTAGAACTATTATTGTTACAACAAAATGGGGAAATGCATTTAATTAGGAAGAACAGAATTGAAATAGCAAAATGCATTTCTCTAGTATTCAGTGAGGGTGCTAGGCGCCCTGATGAAATTGCTAGGTCCCAGAATTTACAAAACTCTCTTGTGCATGACTTAAAAAATATATATATATTCTTCCAGTGGAACCGAGCATCTCACTCGAGAGCGGAAATGAGTCTTGTGTTAACTGAGTGCTGATATAGCCAATGCATGTTGACTCACAGTGGATGCTCGATGTATATTTGCTGAATAAGCAGGTGAACAAATGAAGGCTTACTATTGGAGATAAACTCTTCCCCAATGACCCTGCAAACAAACAGAAATCAAGTGGGTACAGCAAGATAGTTCTGGATGGTTATATGCCAGGAATCATGTTCAAAGGGATGACCATGGTCAAAGGGATGACTCATTCTTTAGAGTGCCAAGATTAAAGGAAGAGTTGGCCTGAATCCTTGGTATAAATTCAAATTCTGGGTATTCAAAAAAAAAAAAAAGAAAAGAAAAGAAACCCAACCTTTTGAGAAAGGAATCTTTTGTTAATTATAAAATGACATGTTTTCCTGTAGAATAAAACCTTTCCTTTGGCGATTCCCCCCAAGGTATTTCAAAGGCTCCTCAGGCAGTGCTATACATTATGGAGAGGCGTAGCCTTCATAATGGATATTAACTAAATGAAACAGATTCTCACTGGTGCCTTAATCATTTTCTGGTAATAAGATGGATATATTAAAATGTTCTTGGGTTTCTATGCCAGTACAATTCAGAGTAACAACTGCCTTCCAGGACAGGGAGGCCAGATTTCCAGCAATCTCCTTCATCTAGAACACTATCCTAAACCACACAGTAAATGGAAAAAGGTCCCTGATCAACAGAGAAATCACAGAGCCTGTTTAACTCAGGGAGGAAGGCTATTGCACCTTCAGGCCCTTAAACAGAGGCTACTGAGTCGGAATTGTGTATAAAGGTCATACTGACTGTGGAGAGAAGCAGAAAAGTGGTTAGGGATCACAGGGAGGGAAGGAAAAAGAATTATCCAAGCCTGGCAATTTGGGGCCATTTAGGCGAATCTGAATGAATAGTCTTACACAGGCTTCAATAACTTAAAGAAACCATTATATTACTTTAGTGCACAATAACTGATGATCAAAAGAGCAACCCTGAATCGTCTAAAAAAGTTCAACTATGTTCAAAAGTACTCTTTAATAAGATATGGGAGCATAAATATAAGTGGCCATTTCTTATGCTAAGTGTAACTTTATGGCACTAGAAAAAAGATCGCAAAGTGAATCCACTTAATGTGGAAACCAACATCCCAGTAAATAGAGAAAAAAGTAGGATTGAGATTTTGATGTTGAAAAATGAAAAAGACTTCCAACAACTGGGAGTTGTGCTGCACTCCTTGGACACAGATGCTTTCTAAGCTTGTGTCTACTTTCTCCAGGTTTTTGTAGGTAGCAATGGGATGGTATGTCATGGACTTTGGGAAGGGGGAGGTTTGTACCAACTTTTCTTTTTGTCCCATCTTAGTAAAATATCCCTTTATAAAAGCTGCTTAAAGCTGATTGAATCAACTGACAATCCTGGTAAGAAATATACCAAAAAGAGTGCTTGAGTGACAGTATTAGAAAGATGATCCCCAATCTTTAGGCTTACTCCTAGAGCCAGCTGGTACATAACACCCTTCTTCTAGGAGCTTCTCAATGTGAAATGGGAGTTGTGTTACATTTTTTATGGGGATCTTATGGTTAAGATGGGGATGGAATGGGGAGATCCAAATCTACCTGAAGTGCTCCCCTCTCCTCTGAGAGACTCCTGGAGGGGGTGTGTGTGGTGTGTGTGTGTTACTGGAATACTTTCATTCCCTGCTCAACGAAATCCAAATTTGCAGCTCAAATAATTTGGGTTCTGAATTGGTCTTCTATTTTATTGATGATCCACAGGGCATGATTAAATTTCTCCACCAATCTAAGCATTCCTACTGTCAAAGATCATTCTACTTAGGGGCAACTAGGTGGTTCAGGGGATAGAGAGCTAGGCTTGGAGATGGGAGGTCATGGGTTCAAATGTGATCTCAAACACTTCCTAGCTGTATGGCCTTAGGCAAGTCACTTAACCCCAGTTACCTAGTCTTTACCACTCTTCTGAACTTAGTATCATTTCTAAGACAGAAGATCACTCGACTTTGAGCCCAAAGGATAACAACCACCACTAGGTCAACCAAGAACATTTTGCACTGAACCAAACCAATTGATTGTTTGAACTGAGACTCATTCTCACCTGGTTAAAGATACTGGAGCATCCAATCACTTATTTTAAGTAGAGTGGGATGATTAGATTAATTTACTCAATCAACCCACCCCCTTAAAATTTATATTTAAGAAAACAGGCTAAAAATTGCAACCATGTGCCAATTCTTAGAATGAACACAGAATGAATCAAGTTGTTGATCATTTTGGCAGAAGATTTCAGAAGATTTCATGATAGCCTGTAGATCTTTTATTTTATGCTTGAGTTTTGCAGCTTAGTCAAAAAGGTCATAGTTAAGAAATATATGTCAGAAAGCATCATCAGTTTTCTCAAGGGTCTCTTAATTCTTGGATATGCAAATCATTCTTTTTGCAGGAATTGACAAACATTTGAAAACTCTCTTACTCAGCAGCTCACTGGGTTGGGGAGGGAAAAGGATGCCTCAGGAAACGCAGGTAAAGTAAAAAAAATAGAAATTAATGAAAATGGAAAATCAAAGAAGTGTTGAATGAAGGATAGACTATATAATAAGCAATTTGAATATAGAGTTGTCTGGGAAATCATGTATTATAATAGCTAACATTCATATCCTGTTAAGGTTTACAAAGAGGTTTCCATGGTATCTCACTTAATCCTTACAATAATTCTGTGAAGTGGATTCTACCATGACCCTCATTTTAAAATTGAGAAAATGGTGGTTAAATGCACTTGTGTGTTTTGTGTATCAAGGATCCCACAGCTAGTCAATATTTGAGGCAAGATTTGAACTCAGGTTTTCCTAACACCAAGATAGAGCACTCTCTTCATTGTCATCAAACTGCTTCCATGCCCCATTTCAAATTCCCTCTTCTAACCTATATAATATCTACTCACTCTACACACTAGACTTTTCCGCTTGAATTGTTGTCCTGATATTAAAATTTGTTTTCTTTTTCTACTGAGTTAATCCTTTGATATTATATACATATACAAGCACAAACACTCATGCATTCCTCCTTCTCAGCTATCAGAAAGTAACCGCTGTTCCTTCTTGTTCTTCCTGTTGTCTAAGGACTGCTTTCATTCACACATCTCCTGATGCATCTTCTTCTCAAGCTTTCTAGGCTCTCACTGCCTCCTTTTTCCCACTTCCTACACAGGACTAATTTTGAAATTTAATGTTTTCTTCCAGCCATTTGTGTTTTCCCCCCTCTCGTTTAAGCCCTCACGGCATAGAGAACATCTCTGTCCTTCTGTTCCAATGACACGTTTGGTAATTCCAATTTTTTTATATAGATTGTAACTATTCATGATTTTCATATTACTATATTCTCATCATATGGCTAATGATGAAATCCAAGAAATAAAAATTGATGTAGTAACATAGGGGATAGAGAAGTGGATCTGGAATTTCATTAGTACTGGGAATTTCCAGAAGAGAAAATTCCTTCTAAAAATGCATGTAGACACCTTCTTTGTACCACATAGTCATAGTGAATTGCCTGGGACCCTGAGAGGAAAGTGACTTACCCAGGGTCATGTAGATATATCTAAATGCCAGGGATAGGACTTGAGGCTACTCGAGTTTCCTGACTCTAAGGCTAACTTCTAGCCACAGTGTCACAGTCTCTCATATGGAAACTTGTTAAAACCCTTGTTGAAACCAAAGAGCTAGAATTATGTTAACTTTTCATTTCTCAGGTTAATCCGGAAGAGGGAACAAATATCAGAAAAAAATATCTTCTCCAAATCTCCATTTAAGCCAATAGTTGGATGCCCATCTCTAACCCAAAATTCTGCCAGCTATTGAAAAACAAAGCAGTACAAACAAAAATCTCTCCGATAATCTGAATTTTAGGTTCTTTGATATCCCTTGTTCCTAAATGGAATGACAGGTAAGCAGAAGGCAGGGAAGCCAAGGATCCTGAATCTACAAATTGAGTAATCAGTCCCTGAATCCAAAGAACTGATTAAACTGATTTTTACCTTAACTGTGAATTCCTCAGTCTCTTCTCAACTAAGATTACAAGACAGGGACCACAAGATTTACAAATTTGGCTTATTGCCAGGATACAAGAGACCATCCTGTTTTTGTCAGGGATATGAGACAGCACAGTAGATTAGCATGGATACAGACTCTAAACGATCACCCTAGTGTGAATATCAATAATATGGAAATAGGTCTTGATCAACGACACATGTAAAACCCAATGGAATTGCACATCAGCTATGGGAGGGGAGGAAAAGAACATGAATCATGTAACCATGGAAAATATTCTAAATTAACTAATTAAATAAAATTTCCCATCCCCCCAAAAAAGGGAGTCTTGTCTTGTTATCAGAGGAAGGATGCTGAAATCTGGCTGCCATCACCAACAACCTGTATGAGATTAGGCAAATCCCTTCTTTATCTCCCTGGGTCTCACCATAAATGGAGGGCTTTGGACTAGATATTCTCTAAGGTCCCTTCCGCCTCTAAATTTATGATCCTTTGTAGTCACAGAACTCATTTAAAGGGTCCTGGAGATGAAGGGATCTCAGAATAGTCACTGCAATCCCCAAATCAAAAAGGAATTCACAGTGGTTCTGGACTTCTTAAAATGTATATAGGTGGAAAAGGGATTCTTGCCACTTTAGAGTAGTTACAATGGACTTGGGTTGTATTCATGTCCTTCTGCTGTCTTTTACAGACAGAGCCAGGGCAATGCCCAAGAGAACCAAAAAAAAAAATGTTGTGGCAGTGTCCAGTCTGGTCTCTTTTTCTGGGATAAACAGCCTTGCCATCTTACCGAAGTAATGCATCAGGCTCTACTCTCTGTGTCCCTCCCTTCAGGAGCTTCCATGCCCAGATGCTTGATGAACTCAAGCTTTATTAAAATTTCTGTGTCGTTTAGTAGCTGCGAGAGTCTCCTTTGACTCAGTTTTCAGACTGCTAAATCCTAATTTCATAGAATCGTTGCTTTAGAGCTGGAATAAACCTCGTAGGCCATCTCATCCAACTCATACATTTTATAGATGAGTGGCGGAGGTGCAGAAAAGCAAGTGATTTGTCCAATCACACAGATAGGAAGTGGTATTCACACCTAGGTCAGTGACAAGCATATATTAATCACTTAGTACTGTACATGCTAGCACTGTGCTACTGTAGGTGCTGGGATTATCGGTACGATAATAAAATGGCTCTTTCTTTCAAAGAGTTTACATTTGATCAGGGCAGATAAAAGAAATAGAAATTTAAATAAATTTAAAATAAATTTAATTAAATTAAATAAAAAATAAAATAAATATACATATATAATAAAATATATAAAATATTTCCAAAATATTTTAAAATACATTTAAGATAAAATGTTAAGGGGGTTATAGCATTGGGGGGGGGGTAGCAGGGGGCAGATAGGTGGTGCAGTGGATAGAGACATGGATCTGGAGTCAGGAAGACCTGAGTTCAAATCTAGCCTCAGACATCCATTAGCTTTGTGACCCTGGGCTAGTATAACTTAATACACTGGAGAAGGAAGTGGCAAACAACTCAAGTCTCTTTGACAAGAAAACCCCATAGGCAATATTGGTATTCTGTGGTCCACAGGGTGAGAGTAGGACAGAACAATAAAAGCAGCAAGGATTAGGGGACACAGGAAAGGCTTTATGCAGAAAGTGGCGCCTGAGGAGAGTTTTGCAGGAATCTAGGGAGGCAGAGGTGAGGAGAGAGTACATTCCAGACATGAAGAAGAGCCAATGCAAAGGCCCAGGGATAAGAAATGGATTATTGTGGGGAAGGTTGATTTGATTGGACTTTAGAGTATGGGAGGAGGAGTTGTATACAACAACATTAAAAAAGTTGCTTGGCACCAGGCTTGTGAAAGCCTTTAAAATCAAACGAAGGAGCATATACATTTGGTTTTAGAGGTAACAGGGAATTTTGGAGTTTATTGAGTAGGAAAGTCAAACAAATGGACTTTTTAAGGAAAACCACTTGGATAACTATGTAATAGGATGGGTTGGAGAGGGGAGATACCAACTAGGAGGTTATTGCCCAAGAGAAAGGTGATGAGTACGTTAACTAGGCTAATGCCAATATGAATACATAGAAGGGGAAGGGTGCAAGGGATGTGATGGAAGTGAAAATAACACCATTTGGTAACTGATTGGATATATTAGGAGAGGGAAAGTGAAGAATTCCAAATCAGGATTACTGGAAGGATAATGATTGATGATAGGCAGAAATAGGGTGGTTCAATAGAGGGGTGGAACTGATGAGGAAAAATAATGTTTGGTTTTATACATGTCGAGTTTGAGATGCCTACTGAATACTCAGGTTGAACTATCCAATAGGCATCTAGAGACAAGTGACTGAAAATCAGGAGGGTAATTAGGGCTGAATATCTACATTTAGGAATCAGATGTCCAGAAAAGATAATTAATCCCAAGGAAGTCAAGTTCACTGAAAGAAAGACAAGAAGTGGGACAGAACCTTGAGTAATGCCCAGTTAGTGGGCATACAGATGATGAACTAAAGGAGGAAAGGAGATTTAGAAAAGGTGGTCAGTCAAGTAGGTGGAAAATCCAGAGAGAGCAATGTCACAAGCACTCAGAAAGGAGAAAGTATTAAAGTTTTGGTCAGTCTTGTCCAATGAGAATCAAGTTTTCTGACTCTAAATCTAGTGTACTTTCCAATGTTCAACACTATGTCCTAGAAATGTTGTTGTTTAGTTATTTTTCAGCCATGTCTGAATCTCCATGACCTCATTTGGGGTTTCCTTGTCAAAGATACTGGAGAGATTTGCCATTTTCTTTTCCAGCTAATTTTACAGATGAGGACCTGAGGCAAACAGGAGTAAGTGGCCTGTCACATAGCTACTAAGTGTCTGAGGTCAGATTTGAACTCAGAAATATGAGTCTTCTCTAGCCTGGGTGCTCTGTCTACTGCACCACCTAGCAGTCCTAAAAATGTCCTAAAAAATGATCCAAGGTTACAAAAGCAAACACCCAAATATTTAAATAATTGAATTCCAGTTCATTTTTAGATCTTTACAAACATTAAGGATCTACCTCTTTTCTTAATGAAAATGCGGTTAAATCGGTTATGGCACTCTACCATGTAAGCTGGCTATTGCTATCAAGTTATGTTCCCTTCACAAGCCATGCTTATTCCTGTCACTACAACCTTTCTAAAGCTGTTCCCTGGTCTTATTTCTTTAAAGTCTCACAATTCTTAAAAGACCGTTTCAAAGCTTAATCCTTTTCTGATAACCTCCTATAGCCCTTATTCTATTGTTGTACAATACATTTTGGCAATCGATTGTATTCAGGTTTTTACTTTATTATATATTATCTCACTCTCTTCTCTTTCAAGTATGGGAGTCTAATCTCCCCAACAGTATTTTAAGCATTTTGAGAGAAAGGGCTTTTATCATCCCACTGCACTTAGCACAGTCTTGGGTGCATAGCTCATCAAAAACTTAATGTATTGAACCAATTAAAGACATGATGTCTTTATGTAGGTCACTGGTCACTGGCATACATAGATTACAACATACACATTGATCATTTATGCAAATCAAAGTTGAGAGATGTGCTATAATAGTATGAAATTAAGACAATGAAAAGGACACACAAAACATTTCCTTACCTAGGGAATGATTATTTTATCTCTCTTTATTCATTAGATTTGCATGGGATCTTTGGGAAGTTCTCATTCTGCCAAGATCTCATCATTTATCCCCATTCTGGTCTTATGGTTCCCTCAAATCTTAACAAGGTTCATTGGGCCAGTCTCCTTCAAGAAATCAGTCTTTATTCACTTATTCCTATTGCTTCTTCATTGGCGACCATAATGCACCATTTTCAAGGTGAAGAGTATTGATCTCATTAATAATTTTAATTTTTTAATTCCATGCAAAGCTGGTGGCAGAGGTTGCCATGAGTTATGTAGGAACATATTTGTACTGTGCTTTCAAAAACCATTAAGTATCATAAAATATCTTTTAACATTTAAGTTCCTCAGCCTATTCATTCCAAGGTGAAAACAGTCAATGATAATGAAAAGAAAAGGAAAAAGAAATGGAAAAGGTCACTCCTTTTCTCCATATTAAACATCCCCAGTTCTTTCGACTAATCTTTATGTGGCAGAGAATCGAGGCCCTGCCCCATTCTGTCTGTCCTCCCTTGGGCACTGTCCAATCTTAAATGCCCTTCCTAAACTGAAGTGACAGAACTGAACACATCATTCTATAGGTGGTACCACTGGATAGACTATAATGGGACCATATTCTTATTCCTGAATGCTCTTCTTCTCTTTATGGAGGCTCTGTATCACAGTTGAACCCCTCAGAGAATATAAAACTAGAGAGTGATGTGATAGCTAGCTATATTTAAGTATTTAAAGGCCTCACATGTAGAAAAAGAGTAAGACTTGCTTTCTTGGCTCGAGGACAAAACCAGTACCAACACATAGATGGTACAAAGAAATAAATATAGGTTTAGTGTTGGGAAAATTTCCTATTGATAAAAGTCACCCCAAAAATGGAATAGATTACTTTAGGGGATGAGTTCTAAGGCTAGATGACTGAATGTTGGGTACACACAATATTTGAGTATGTATACTTTTTTTTGGAGTGTGCTTTGGACTAGATGATCTCTATGGCCCCAAAGATGGAGAAACCAAGGGGAAGCTCTATTGGAGCTGATCTGCACAAAGAAGGAATTCGTTGCTGGGAGGAAAATGATGGGAAACTCAGGGAAAAGTGAATGTTCCCTTTCTAGAGTTTGTGATAGAGGCGTGAAAAGCTGCACACAGTCTTATACACACCTGAGGTGTTGGGAAAGCCAATTTCCAAGTGTTCAGAGGAAATAGAGGTAGGATCCTATGGATGAAAATTCTATAGAAGTAATCAAGGAGAGATGGGAAACTCTCAATAATGAAATTACAGAGACAATTTTGATGAAGAAAAAAATAGGAATTGTCTGAAAAGATCAATGTGGATACATAGGAAACTCATCGACCAGCTTAGGTTCCTAAAATATGTGCAGAAGTTGAGGCAAGATCAGGTAATGGAATGTAAGAGCATGGTGTGTGTATATGTGTGTGTATATAAAACATATACACACATGTATTTATATATGTATATATATAAAATTAATAGAGATCTATATCTACATAAAGATCTATCTGTCTGTCTATCTATGTCTACTATAATAGAGTTTGGACTCATCCTAGCTGAGAAAAGTAAAGGATATCTAAATACTTGGAAAAGGAGGAGGATTAAAGAAGACTCAGTAAGACCACTGCTGGGGTAGATGAGAAAATGAAAGCTGATATAAGAGAAAAGCAGAAATTTCCCCTCGTTTTTGGTCTCTCTGCTAAAGAGAAAGACAAGACAGAATAAAAATGAGTAATGGGAGGCTGCAAGGTGATAGAGCACTGGGTTTGCAATCAGGAAGATTTGAATTCAGATTTGGCTTCAGTCACATACTAGTTATAGGACCCTGGGAAAGTCACTTAGCCTCTGTTTGCCTCATTTTCCTCATCTGTAAAATGGGGATAATAATAGTACTTGCTTCCCAGTGGTGTTGTGAAGATCAAATGAGATAACTGTAAAGTGTTTAGCATAGTGTTTGGCACACAGTAAGTGCTATATAAATGTTAGTCATTATTATTATTGTACCCAAAGTAAATAAAGAGGTGGTTAAGAAAGCACTGAGAAGAATTCAATCCTGAAAGAACTGGAGGATATGACTGAGTCACTGAAAGTGAGACTTGAAAGGTGGTGGAGAATAGATGAAGTGCTATAGGACTGGTGAAGGGCAAAATGACCTGATTGGTTTTGTTTTTTTAGAGATCTTTGGACTATAGGTCATTGAATATGGCATGGATTCCAGGAAAAATTCTGGACTAAATCATTAAAGAAATGATGAGTGAATATTTAGAGAAAGAAGCAGTAATCCCTCTTGCTTGAGAGGCAGTAGGCTCAGAGTGCAGATTTAGATGTGTATATATATATATATTTGTACATATTACATGCATATATATTACACATCATACACATATGTAATATGTATATTTGGACATGTTCAATGCAGGATTTTTTTTCTTCAATCACATGTATTTTGTAATAGAGGTTTTGTTTTTCTTGCTTTCTCAATGTGGGGAGGGGGTGGGGGGAGGGAGCACAGGCATATCTTCATGGAAAAATATAAAATTTAATTTAAAAAAAGGAAGTAGTGGCCATAATGAGCCAGTGCAGTTTCACCAAGAACAGGTCATGCCAGACTAATCTCATTTAAAAAGAACACCACGAGATTGCTGGGCTGTTCGATCAGAGGAATGCTGCAGACATGGTTTACCTTGGAGCAAAGCTTCTGATAATGTTGCTTAAACTACTCTGGTGAAATAGATGGGGGTCACCCAAAAGTACATTGTGTTTAGAACCGGCGGAACTGGCAGATCCAAAGAGGTTGATGTCAATTTGGAAGAAGGTCTAATGGAGTGCCCCAAGACACCGTGCTTGGCCTTCCACGTTTTTGTCAGTGACTCAGATAATGACAGAGATAATGTGCTTATCCAATTTGTAAGTGGCTCAAAGCGAGGAGGGGGTAGCTATTACACTAGGCATCAGTCAGGATCCAAAGCAATCTTGAAAGGCTAGAACTCTGGGCTGAATCGGATGAAATTGAAACTTGGTAGGGATCAAGGTAATACTTACACTTGGATTCAAAAACTTAATTTCATAAGTATAAGACTAGGGAACCCGGTTAGATGGCAGTTTAGAAAAGTTCTAGGGGGAGGGGGAAGCTGGGTGGCTCAGTGGATTGAGAGCCAGGCCCAGAGATGAGAGGTCTCAGGTTCAAGTCTGGCCTCAGAAACTTCCCAGCTGTGTGACCCTGGGCAAGTCACTTAATCCCCACTGCCTAGCCTTTACCACTCTTCTACCTTGGAGCCAATACACAGTATTGATTCCAAAATGGAAGGTAAGGGTTTAAAAAAAAAAAAGAAAAGTTCTAGGGGTTTAAGTGGCTGCAGCATAGATGGGCTGCATTACTGTGGAGTGCCCCAAGGAAGACAGCCAAGGATAGAGAAAGACCTTAAGCCTCCATTTCAAGGGGACCAGTTGAAGGAATTGAGCTATTTAATCGGGAGAAGGAAAAATTCAAGGGGAACATGAGAACTGTTTTCAAGTGCTTTGAAGGGCTTTCATGTGGAAGTGAGATTAGCCTTGTTATATTTGGACCTAGTGGTCAGAATCAGGAGCAATGAGTGGAAATTGCAAAGAAATTGCAAATTACAATTATGAAATTGCAAAGAAATTGCAAAAATTTTAGGATTGATGTCTACAAAACACATTCTAACAATCAGCGTTGCCTAAAGGTAGAAAGGGCTGCCTCAGGAGGTATTAGAGATCATTATACTATATTCTTCTTGGAGACCTTCAAGGATTATGTGTTGGGTATGTTTTAATTGGAATTCCTTTGAGGTATGGACTTGGTCTAGATTAGAGTTCTTAACCCTTTTTGTCCTTTTTGAACCATGGACCCCTTTAGCAGTCTGGCAAAGCATTTGGATCCTTTCTCAGGATGCTTTTTAAATAATTGAAGGAAATGCTAATGTTTTAGTTAAATGGCAGGGAAAATAAAAATGTTGTTTACTTCCTATCCAAGTTCATGCATATCTTGAAATCTATCCGTGGATCACTGAGGTCCTTGGAGACCATAGGTTAGGAACCTTTGGTCTAAATAGCTATTGAGGTTCCATCTAAATCTGAAACTCTGAAATTCTATCCCTACTAGCTCTGGCATTCTGTGCTTCTGGGTTCAGTTTATGGTATTGATCTCTTTTATTAGCATAGATAATTATGAAAGAGCTGATGTGGTCATTCTTCACTGACAAGAAGTCTAGACAAAGACACATTCCTAGTTTGAAGCACTTCACTTTTTAGGATTGCTAGGCATGGATCTCTCTCTCTCTCTCTCTCTCTCTCTCTCTCTCTCTCTCTCTCTCTCTCTCTCTCTCTCTCTCTCTCTCTCTCTCTCCCCCTCCCTCCCTCCCTCTCTCTCTCTCTGTCTCTCTGTCTCTGTCTATGTCTCTGTCTCTGTCTATGTCTCTCTGTCTCTCTCTCTCTCTGTCTCTGTCTCTGTCTGTCTGTCTGTCTCTTTCTCTCTCTGTTTCTCCTCTAGGGCACTTAAGACCACCATTAACAAAAATCACCTTTATCAGGACAATGGACTTTTATCAAATAAGAACATATCTTTAAAGGGTTTTGTAAAACCTTAAAACAGCATCATATGCCATATCAATGGGAGTGATTAACGTCACCTACCTAAGTTCTAGAAAGCAAGAGAATAGCCACCACAACACATTCCACTTGTCCTTGTTAATGATCCAAAAAGAAAGGAGAGTTTTTCATTTTACTGAGGCAAAAGGCTGGAGAAAAGAAAAAGCGGTTATATTATCAGTTAAAAAATCTTTTTCTCCTTACCCAAGACATAAATCTCACTGTTGACTACAGCAGTACTGAATCGGTATTTAGAGTACTTCATTGGTGCCCGCTCTCTCCATTGATCTTGACCAGGGTCATACTGCAACAGTCGGTTGCTTAATCGATCAGGCTCATCATCAGGGAGATCCATCTGTATGAAATATGACAGCTATATAACAACATACCATTTAGAGATGTATGTGAGTAAGCGAATGCAATTAATCAGGCCAGACAGCCAAGTAGATAAATAGCATCAAGTGAAGTGACTCAGACTCACTAGAATTCACCAACTCTCCATGACTTGTGGTTATAAGTGCACTGTCAAGATCAGATGAATTTATAGCTTAGCCCAGTGGGGCTGAGGTGCTGGGTTAAAACAAACAAGCTGTGATTATTGCACTGTCACAACACAGCTTTTTTTTTTTAATGGAGCAGCAACTGAGTCTAAAAAATGAAGCCAAACTATTTTAGCCCATTTTTTTAGTAGATTTCTATTTTGTTAAAGCGCCCTTTGAGAAGGTCCCTGAAAAGCTAACTTCCCATTTTGCAAAGCAGTTCTTCTTTATAGAGAGAATGTATTTGGCCAAAATGGATGGAGTCACAAAATATTATTTTAATAATTTACTAAACATTTTCAGATTATAATTTTTCATAACCATAAGGTCACTTATTTTATTTTGGGGGGAAGATAATTAATTAAACAGAAGAGTTTTATAGTCCTCAAGACAAGAAACTTCTACTTTGGAGCTATTGGTTTGTATATTCCTTAAGGAAAGAAGTTGTGCTATTTGTTGTGGAATTCTGTGCCACAAATACTGCGGACTGACAAAGTAAGGAGTTGGGATTTTTTGACTTGAGGACTCATCAAGGAATTGCCATGCAGTAAAGGGCTCACTTTAATGACTTTGATCATCACTCTTCAGTCTTGGGATCCCATTTGGAATTTAGAGGGCAAAGGAAAGTGTAGTAAAGTCCTTAGGGCTCCACTTTAAACTGATGATAACATATAAAGACCACAAACGCATATGAGAAAGGGACTACAACCTACCATCCACTACTGTATGGAGCAGAGAATATTTGTATCCAGTAACAAATATCTTAGCCTTTATAGAAGTGAACAAGAGAATACATAAGAAAAAGTATTTGTTGAATGAATGTCAAATAAATCCCGAAAGGCAGAAACTGTTTCTTTTATGTCTAGCTTATCATGCAAGTTTTTATAAATTTCACAAGAAAGAGAAATAGAGTCTCTATCTCTATCTCTGTTTATTAGTATTTCAAATCACAAGCTCACTCATGAATCAACTCCTAGGAATAAATGGATTACCCATCTAAATAATTTATAATTATTCATGCACATATACTTTTATTAAGGACAGAAATTGCTAGCTGGATAGCTATTTCTACAGAGGCTCCATTAAGGCTCCATTATACTTTAGAGACTTGGCAGGGCATTCAGTTGAATGGTTTCTTAACCAAATATTTTTTTTCTTGTATATGGACATGAATGTATTCTAGGGAGCATTGCCTGTAAATCTAACTTTTGTAAATCAAATAAATGTCTAAAATACACCAAATGGAGATGATTATGTCAAATGACATTGTGGCAAAAAATACAGCATCCTCTTGTGAAGTGAAAATCACCTCTAATTACTGTAAGTCTGAATTTTGATAAACTTGATTTGCTTAAGGTAGAAGATATTTATAATCTCTTTTTAAAATGCTATCAAACTTGAGGGGGTTAAGAAGTAGGTGCCTAATTTAATAACAGACTGTTGCATAATAAAGCTCTACATTTCTGCTTTTTAAAGCCAAAGATTCTAAGTAAACCAATATGTTAAATTTATTTTTATTCTAAATTTCCCTCTTTATTTAAGCATCTGATCTCTATGTTAGCAAAAGAGCTCCTGAATTGTTTTCCTGAGGCTTTGTCATGGAAATCTTGATATGCAAATGCTGTTTTAGGTCCATGATTAGTTCATATTTTTAGTTATAATCAACTTCAGACGTCTTGGCATTGAACTACCAGGAAGACTGTTGTTCAGTTGTTTTTCAGTCATGTCTGACTCTTTATGACCCTAATTTCAGATTTTCTCACAAGGATACTGGAAAGGTTTGCCATTTCCTTCTCCAGTTCATTTCACAGATGAGGAAAGTGAGGCAAAGTTAAGTGTCTTGGCCAGGGCCAAATAGCTAGGATGTGTCTGAGGCTACATTTGAACTCAGGTCTTCCTGGCTTCAGGCTAAGCACTCTAATCACTGGGTCGCCTAGCTGCCCAATGGCGAGTATAGCACTTTTCAATTTAGAGTATAACTTAAAAATATGATAAGATTAAGATTTTATCATTCACATTACTCTGTTAAGTGGTCAAATTGATTTTTTTTTTTAGTAAGACAATGTAAAAGGTTGTTCAAGCCTTTTAGGTAACAAAATATTAAGACAAAGAAATGATCTTTGCTGCTTCTCATGCATGCTTCCATTAAATCTAGGTCAGCAGGTTAGAAAATCTGACTTTAAACAAATCTTTCCTAGATGTGACTTTAGGCGTGGTTGTATTAAGTCCTTGTTGATATGTAAACATATTACCTAGAAGAGGATGGGTCCATAGTCCTCTTTCCCATGAGTTCTCCAATGGGAAAGGAAGGAAGGAAAGACATGAAGTATATCCTACTATCTACAGAAGAAAGCCTTGAGTATTGGGGTGAGTCCTATATAGATAGCCAAACAGAGTGGCAGCATGGTATAATGAAAAAAAGCACTGAACTGGGATTTCTGGTCTCGACTCTGCCACCAAGGCCAGTTGACTGACTGTAGGTAAGTCCCTTCGCTTGGTATATCTTATTCAAAAGGGACAGGCAAATGGTTGAGGAGGAGAGGTAGAATAGATTACTTTAAAAGAGATAAAGGAAACTTAGTAACCAAGGTATGGAAAGGAAGGAAGAGACCATTAATTAATGGTAGAAACCAATGGGTGAAGACCAATGGAGGCAGAATCAGAAGTGATAGTTTCATTTTTGTATACTAAAGACCACCGGGACAGGAAGAAGAAATAGATGAAGAGTTCAGGAGACAGATCACAGGCCTGGCACAGAGGTAAAATGTAATGCTAGATCTGGACTCTGTGGGAGCTCTTTTTCTGCCAAAAGCTCACTAACCATTTTTATTTCCTGACTTTTATCAGTGACAGTTTCTTCCTTCAAAAGGTGCTGGAACCAGAGTCAGTTAGATAGCACAGATGGATAAGCTGCCAGGCCTGGAGACAGGAGGATCTGAGTTCAAATTTGACCATAGACATGTCCTAGCTATGTGTCCCTGGGCAAATCACTTAACCCCAACTGCCTAGCTCTTGCCTCTTTTCAGCCTTAGAATAGATACTTGGTATTGATTCTAAGACAGAAGATAAGAGTTTAAAAAAGTATAGGAACCAATAAGGAGGGCTCTGAGTATTCTCAACATGGAAAAATTGGCTGCTGAGGATGGAAATGTGGGAAAGAATGGGGAGAAGTGACTACTTCATCTTTGAACTTTTCATACAGAAAAAGAATGAGGGCTGGGTGCAATCTGACATTAAGCTGAGATTTTGGGAGAGCAGGTTTCAAAGCATCTAGAAGAATAATAGGAAGAATCCCTTTAACAAACTTTCTATAGAAATTAGTTAAGGAGAAATGAGAAATTCTGAAGAAACAACTTCAGTGGAAAGGAATTGGTCTAAGAGACTCATGGATATTTAGAAAACTCCCTGACCAACTTAGATGGAAAAAAAGACTCTCTCTCTCTCTCTTTCTTTCTCTCTCTCTCTCTCTCTCTCTCTCTCTCTCTCTCTCTCTCTTTCTCTCTCTCTCTCTCTCTCTCTCTCTCTCTCTCTCTCTCTCTCTCTCTCCTCTCTCTCTCTCTCACTCTTCTCTCTTTCTCTTTCTCTCTCTCTCTCCATATATACATACATACATGCGTGCACACACACACACACACACATATATGCAATGGTAGTAGGGAAAGGTAATAGAAGATGAATGAGAAAGTACACCATGGTCCTGACTAGTCTTATAAAAAATACCAGGAATTCTAAAGCTAAGAATGATCTCAAGCTAGCGAGGAAAGCTAAAGATGACAAAAAACAATTTTTAAAAGCTATTTTGGAAATCAAAGACCTTGCTCAGCATGGATGAGATGATGGTAACAGATTACAAAAAGAAGACAGATGCTTAAATCTTAATCTTGTTTTTTATTTGCCGGGGAAAATTATATTTGAACTAGAAGTATAACCAAAATGGAGAGTTGTTACCTAAGGTAAGTATACAAAAAAACAAAACCCCAAACCAGAGAATCAAGTTGTCTGACAAGTTCAAGGCCCTAGAATGATTATGGAAAGAACTGGCAGATGCGATTGCTGAGAAATACTCAGTGATCTTGGTGAATGGGAGAGGTGCTGGAGGATTGGAAAAAGGCAAGATTTCTTGATTATTTAAAAAAAAAAGGGGGGGGTGGGGAGAAAATGGAATTAGTTTGACTTTGTTTCCTGGGAAAATGCAATAATGCATAACAGATCATTAAATATACAATTGATGACCTTTGAGCTAAGGAAGTAGTGAATCCAGTGAACCAGGATGGTTTCATCAAGAATAGCAAACTAAACCCACATTCTTTTTTTCAACAGGATTTTGTTGTTGTTTAGTCATTTCAGTTTTGTCTGACTCTTCATGACCCCATTTTTCAGGGGGCTGGGGGCAAAGATACTGGAATGGTTTGCCATTTCCTTTGCCAGCTCATTTTATTGTTGCTGTTTAGTCATTTTCAGTTGTGGCTGACTTTTCTTGATCCCTTTTGTGTTGTTTTTGTCCTGAAGCAAAGATACTGGACTAGTTTGCCATTTTCTTCTCCAACTCATTTGACAGATGAGGAAATTGAGGCAAACAGGGTGAAGTGACTTGTTTGGGGTCATACAGCTGGTATCTGAGGCCAGATTTGAACACAGGAAGAGGAATCTCTATTAAATGAGGAGAATGTGGGAGACAGAGTTTACTTAGATTTCAGAAAAGTATTTAATAATGTTTCTCAAACTATTCTTGTGGAAAAGATGGAAGAGGGGTAGATACTAGTATAGTACTTAGAGGACTCATTGAACAGTCAGACCCTAATTAGAGTTTAATAATTTAATGTCAGCTTGGATGTCATTAATAGTTTAATGTCTGCTTGGAAGAAGGTGTCTAGGGTCTGTAAAGAGAGTTGAGCTTGGTTTTGTACTGTTTTGATATTTTAAATTAGTGACTCAGATAAGAACATAGTTAACCTGCTCCTCAGCTTTGTAGATGACACAAAGTGAGGAGGGGATAGCTAACACACTGGTTAATAGTTAGGGTTCCAAAAGATCTCAATAGGTTGGAGTATTGGGCAGATTCTAATAACATACAATTAGATGTAAAATCTTGCACTTGGATTTGAAAAATAAACACTACAAGCATACATTGGAAGAGGAATGGCAAGATAACATTTCTTGTGAAAATGATCTGGGGGTTTTAGTAGACTGCAAGCTTAATATGAAGCAATAGGGTGAAATGGAACCCCCCCCAAAAAAAAGAGAAGAAAAAGTCCAATGTGATTTTTTTTGTACATTCAGTGTAAACCAAGAAGCTAGTTTGCATGCAAACATGCTAGTTAGATACCCAAGAAATTTCTTAACCTGTGGGGTCCATCCTCCCATCACATAAAGTTTATTATTCACTGTTACTACTGCATGGCAGGCTAGCTGTAACGGAAGAGGTGCCACCCTTTTCCAATTGTCACGCTCCACCGAATACTTGTCGACACAATTTGTAACAAGATACTGGTTTTTCAATTTCATTTGTCCTCCTATAACGTAAAGGTCACTATAGACGCTGCCTAGGGCATAGAGCTCCCGAAATTCAGTTGCACATAACTTTTCCCAACTTTTATTTCCCCGGATGTGGTACCTGTAAGTGAAAGGATAGAAGTTCAAGATTAGAGATGCCATTGCCTTCTAGAGGCCAAAATGTCTTGAGTTTCTTTTCAAATCATAAATAACATGATCTGCTTCTTGATCCTGAAGAAATAATTTTTTTTCAAGGTTGCCAAACTTTTTTTTAACAGACTGATGCAGAAAATGGAAGACATAAAAGTGTGACAACTGCTACCTGAAAACTCCTAAAATCAAAGCCATATAATTGTGCCTAGCAATAATAAGCGTGTGTAGAAAAAAAGCTGAGACAGAAAAGCAGCATCAATTATTAAAGATGAGACTTGATTTCCCAAACCTGAGGGGAAAACAATTACAAGAAACCTTAAAGAGGTTAGAAAATGGGCAGAGACCTCAACAATTCATTTGACAAACTCTACAAGAGACACCCTGGGGTAAACACACCATCAAATAGCTTCAGTCTATTTCTTAAAAGCAAAGTCTATCAAAAAACTAGGGATTCAGGGAGTTCTTTCAGATACTTATATCATTTCCAAGCAGTTATATACAGAAAAATCCCAGTTCAGAACTTTCTTAAAAAAGATAAAGGAAATAGAACTTTTCTATATACCTACCACCCCCATTTACTTATCTGGCACTCATTTTTTGTAAACCCTTACATTCTGTCTTAGAATCAATACCGTGGATTGGTTCCAAGGCAGAAGAACAGTAAAGATGAGGCAATGTGACTTGTCCAAGGTGACACAGCTGGGAAGTTTCTGAGGTCAGGTTTGAACTCAGAACCTCCCATTTGGGTCTGGCTCTCAATCCACTGAGCTACCCAGCTGCCTTCTAGAGGGTTGATTTTGCCTACTTTCCCTCAGTTCCTCTAAAAGAGTAACTTGCAAAGGTAAGGGTGGGATGGTGGTTGGCTGCAAACCAAATAAACACTGATTCTATTATTTAATCCCTCAGCAAAAAAAAAAAAAATTGCTCATGCCTTAATTTCAATCAGTGTTTTAATCAGCAAAAAAGAGCATCTGATTGTTTTAGTAATAACCACTAGACACTGGGATCTAGTCCCTGCTCTTTCTAATTGTGTGACCTTAGGCAGCTCAAAGATGGCAGGAGCATACTGGATAGAGTGATAGGTTTAGAATCAACTCTGGATTTGAATCCAGGCCCTGCCACTGACTAGCTGTGAGATCTTGGGCAAATCAGTTAACCTCTCTGAGCCTCAGCTTCCTTATCTTTTAAATGAGAATAATAATATCTGAAGCACCTTTCTCATGGGGTTATTGTGAGATGCAAGTGAGTTAATGGAGGTAAAGCCCTTTGCAAACCTTAAAGCCTATATAAATACTATCATTGCTGTTATTATTTTGTTAGTTTCTGTGAATCTTATTTCTTTGCTTGTCAAATAGCAATAATTCTATCTGCCCTGCCTCCCTCACAGAGATAATCAAATGAGATAATACTTGGGAAAGCTTTAAGGCATCCAAAAAACATAAGGAATTCTTATAAACATCCAGTCGAGAGCTTTTGTGAGTAACTAAAAAAGCTGGAACACAGGGTGCTGGGCTCGACTGCCTTAGAGGGATATGGTACCATTTAAGGGCAGATCAAGGGGGTGGGGGGAGGAAAATAGGAGGGGAGGAGTGAGAGAGACAGACAGACAGATAGAGACACAGAGAGAGAGAGAGACAGAGAGAGAGAGAGAGGGAGAGAGGCAGAGACAGAGAAACAGAGGCAGAGAAAGAGACAGAGAGAGGCAGACAGAGACAGAGAGAGACAGACAGATTGACAGAGGCAGAGACAGACAGAGAGGGAGGGAGAAAGAGATAGAAAGACAATGAGAAACAGTATATATCAGTATATATGTTTTGGTCCCTGTGGTTCAAAGTAGGGCATATTGATTCTCCTCTTTACTTTATCTCCATTCTTTCTATATTTGTTTTAAAAAGGAATTTGGAAGTTTTCCAATTCATAGGAAACTTTTATTAACCCAGGATTGTAAATAACTGTTTTGGTGTTTGTGTCTTATCATCCCAAATGACTTTAAGCTCTGTACCATGCAGATTTCAGTAAATATTTGCTCAATAATGAGTACATATAAAACATGCCATTCCTCATCGGACTGATGTGTCAATCTCTTGGCTAGAAAACTTTATTCTTATCTTACCATTCTTTTAAAATCAAATAAAAAATTTAACATCAGAGAACAAAGGTCTGTAAACCAAAAATGCAGACTGAAAACTGGCTAAAATGGGCAGGAAGGATAGAAGAGAAACAGTGCTTTCTGGTCAATGAAATTTACATTGAACTATGCGGATATCTCTATAAAATAATTATATCAGCACTTGCTCGTGCAGAGTGGATTCTGGGTTCTCAAACTCTATGCCAGAGTCACTGAAGAAAAGTCCAAAGATTCTGAAAAGGCTTCAGTGTCTGTCCCGTGGAGCTGAAGACCAGTCTGGCTAAGTCCAGAGAGCTCATTACCACACATTGATGAAACTATTAGCTACAACTATTTCTGTGTGGAAGTTTCTTTCTGCCCTATTAGAAGTGTTTTTCTTTTAATTAGTACAAAAATTATATTAAATAATAATGACTAACATTAAGATAGCACTTACTATGCCAGGTACTATGCTAAGAAAGCACTTTAATAATAACAACTAACATTTATATAGTACTTACTATGTGCTGGACACCCTTCTTAAAGCACTTTACCGTTACAATCTCCTTTGATTCTTAAATAACCCTGGGAGGCAAGGGTTATCATTATGAGATAATATGGGATGTGAATAAACAATTTTTATAAATAAAAAAATAAACTACAGAGATCATGTAACTCGCTCAAGATCTCATAATTAGGAAGTTTCTGTGGCTGGATTTGAACTCAAGTTTTCCTAATTGCACACCACCAGACACTCTTATCTACTGCACCATCTAGTACCTCTTAGAAAGAGTTGGTTCTAGTTAAAAAAGAAGTTCGAATTTATAAAAGACTAATGCTATAAGTTAAACCTCATAACATATGACTGGAAGTTAAGAAATAATATTAACCAGATTTGGGGTATGCCCAATGTTATCTATTATAAGAAATAGCAATTTAAACAAGTTTAGAAATTGTCATGTTTCACTTTCAGGTACACACCTATAGATCTCTACATTCTTGTTCTTTTGTCGAGATAGCTTAGAAGCACTGGCTTCCCCTGCCACGATGATGTCATTGTTTTCCATAACGACCCCAGTACACACAGTTCCTAAACCTTCTCCATACTTTGGAGAGGAGAGGAAGTAGGTCTTTCCTGTTAAAGGAGCATAGCAAAAACTTGCATCTCCATAGTTGCCATGTCTTGATCGGATCCCTGTGGAATTGTTGCCAATACAAAGCAGAAGACTAGTGGTCTCCATTCCATAACGGAGATTTAGAGAAAGTTGTTTGGACTTCTTGATGGCATCTAAGGCACCCTGGATAAGATCAATGCAGTCTGAGTTACAGAGAAGTGCCGTGTTCCTTTTCAACGCTTCTCTTAAAAATGAAGGATTCACAAGTCCCAGCCTTACTTGTTTCAAAAGTTCAACAAGGGACTCGAGGCGCAACTCTCGGCTATGGTTCACCCACCTCAAAACCAAGTCCAGAATACTTTCCTCTCGGGAAATATTAAGATCATCTGATTTAATAAGTCCCATCAGTTGATCCACATCAATTTCCAGAATTTCTTCATGTAAGCTTGCCTCAGCGAAGTGCTGATATAAATATTTCTTGGCTTGATCAGACAAATCTTCTGCCCCAATATGTTTGGCAAAATAATAGATTCCTACGCAATTGGAGGCATCCATGTGGTCCATCATATATTTTTGGCACATGCTGAAGACTTCATCCATTTGCATAAAGTAGGCAGCAACAGCTACAGTCTGTACATTGGCATTATTGATGTCCAAATCCACATTGTACATATAGTTTAATATTATCGAGACACTCTCGGCAGTGATATCATAGAGTATGACTTCTTTCTGAACACATTCGAGCAAACCACAGGTGAACATGGCTTTGAAATAAGGACTAAAGGCAGCCAAAATCAGTCGGTGGCAGGGAAATTTCTTCCCTTCTGCTATTAGCACGACATCTATCATTTCTGCTAATTCTTTCATGTTCTTAATTTTGCTAAGTAAAGTCAAGCTATGTTGCTGTTTTTCTATTCCCACAATCTTGCTCTCCATGATACATGCCATACTTCTAAAGAGAGTCTTCTAATTCAGTTTGATTTCTGAGGGGCTATTTTCATGTTTAATTGTTCAAAAGGCAACAGAGATGCCACAAAGCATTCCTGGGGAGAGGAAAAAGCACAATTTTCTTATCAGAACAAATCTTCTATAATTGAATTTTAATGCCAACTCTACTGATCACAAAGGATTCCAAGGGCAGGCTACAAATAAATGCCCTTTGTTCTGACCTTTGAGTAATAAGTTTATTCTTTAATGAACTAATTTACTTTGTCATATTTATTTCATTCTGGCTTCTGATGCTTAAGCAAATGAGTAGTCATTTTCTATTTGTTCAATATAGACTCACTGAATGCCAGAGACTTTAGAGATCTCAGTTGACAGAGGAGTAAATTGAACCCACCACCACACTTCAAGTCATTCAGGTTCAAAAGTTTGGTGGCATCCTCAGCTCTCCTACTCCCTCACCCTTCTATATCCAATCAGTTGGCAAGTCTTACTTCTGCAGATATCTCATTCCCTTTTCTTCACTTAGACAGCTTCAATCCCAGTTCAGATTTTCATCACTTCTGGTCTCAACTACTACAATAGTCTCCAGGGAACTGGGCTCGTACCGGGCATCCCAACTCCCATCTCTGCCCTTTTTCACAGCCCTTATCTCATGCCTGGAATGCATTTCCTTCTTGCTTCTGAATTCCTTGTTTACTGCATAGCTCATTTTAGGTACCACCTCTGAAAGGAAGCCTTTTTAAAAATACTCACCAGTTTTTGGTGTTCTTTCCCTACTCAGTCTTTTGTATTTACTTGTCTACCTTCCTCTCTGAAGAATATAAACTCTTTAAAGTCAAGAATTGATTTCCTTTTCTGTCTCTGTGCCTGTGCACAGTAGCCAGTTAATAAATGCTTATGGCTAGTGGCAAGGTAAGAATTAGAACACAGGTCTCCTGATTTGTAGTGATGTTTTTTCCATCACCCTTTTTTTGCACCATTTTTGTTGTTATTCAGTAGTTTTTTAGTTGCTTCCAACTCTTCATGATCCCATTTAGAGTTTTCTTGACTAAGATATTGGAGTGGCTTGCCATTTCCTTCTCCAGCTCATTTTACAGATGAAGAAAGCGAGGCAAACAGGGCTAAGTGATTTGCCCAGGATCATAGAGTTAGTAAGTAACTGAATCTAGATTTGAACTCAGGTCTTCCTGACTCAAGGTCCAGCACTCTATGCACTGCTCTACCTAGCTGTCCCCATAGTACCATAGACCTTAAAAAAGGATGTGAAATACATGTATCTTCTAATTCTCTTTTCTCTGATAAAAAGAAATATTTTCCAGTTCTTTGCCACTGCAGAGATAAATAAGACATAGTTTTATATATACATTTATCTTTTTATCAAATGATGCCTTCTCTAATGGAGAGAGGGAAAGGAGGGGGGAGTTAATTGGGTATTTTAATATGCAAACATATAAATAAATAAATTTAAAAAATTATATATGTTGCTCCTCAGAGACTTGCTATACTCTTTAGCCCTCGGATATGCAACTCTTGGCCCCTCTCTCTTTATGCATTGAGAAAATCACTTTTTCGTTTAACAGTTCTGTTGGGCTGGATGCTTGGGTAATTTGGAAACTCTCTTAGGCCGTGATCATATTTTACTCACAATTTGACATTAACTTCAGAGGACTCAGATGATGTTTATACATGCTTTCTGCTAGATCTCAAAATGAATTTACAGTTTATAAATGTTGATGAAGTGATAACATGTATTCTTTCATAGAACTGGCTAAAACAAATGTCACTTTGTTTGCATATTACTGCCCCATTGACTAAAAAAATTGTCACCACTTCTTATGTATAAAATGGTATTTTTCTTGAAGCTATGTACCTGAAACCTAGGGAAGGCAGCCTGGGCTAGCCTTGTATTTCCAGATCTGGACTAAGAAAAAGGAACAGGAGCAGATAAGAGCATTACATATTTAGAATTCTTTCACAATGCTCGGAAATCTGGATCATAAGCATTGCTTCTGATTTTAGACTAGTTCATCACCGAGAAAATAACCCAGGCCATAGATTGCAGTGAATTGTGTTCAAATGTGAGGCAGGAATACACATCTAGAATTTTATATCAACCTATATACATGCTTATATACATACAAAGATGTATAGATATATGTACACACACATACACATATTCTACTAATTACTCTTCAAAAAAGCCATCTACTCTAATTAATTACATTTCTTCCCTTCTAACTCAACCAGCCATCTGGGTAGTCTAGTGGACAGAGCACTGGACTTGGAGGTCAGGAAGACATGCCTGCCACAGGCATTATCTGGCTAGATGAGCCTAGGCAAGCCATTTAACCATTCATCTATAAAATGGGGAAGATACAAAACATTTGAAAGTGCTTTGTAAACCTGACAAGTGCTTTATAATTTCTGGCTATCATCAATCATTCTCAAATGTGTCCCACTATAACCATTCAATTGTAACTGTTCTTTCTAAGTTGGCCAGTGATCTCTTAAATGCTAAATCTAGTGGTTTATTCTTAGTGGTTATCCTTCTTGACCTCTTTGCATTATTTAACATTATTGAGCCATTCCCTCCTCCAGAATATTCTCTCCTCCTTGGGTTTTCATGATTTTCTCTCTTTCTCTTTCTATCTGTTTCTCTGTCTCTGTCTCTGTCTCTCTTTCTCTCTCTCTTTCTCTCTGTCTCTCTCTTTCTGTCTCTGTCTCTGTCTCTCCTCTCTCTCTGTCTCTCTGTCTCTGTCTCTGTCTCTCCTCTCTCTCTGTCTCTCTGTCTCTGTCTCTGTCTCTCTCTTTCTGTCTCTGTCTCTCCTCTCTCTCTGTTTCTCTGTCTCTGTCTCTGTCTCTGTCTCTGTCTCTGTCTCTCTCTCTCCTGTTTTTTTTTGGTCTCTCTGGATGGCTCTACCACTGTCTGTGTGTCTATCACACCTCCTCTGACCTATATGGCTGATTCTGTACTGGATCATTATCCATAGTATTCCCTCTCACTGTAGGAGATTTCCACATGGCCTCTCTTGGAGCCTCTTTTTTCTCCCTCCCTCTACTCCTTGGATCATCTCATCCATGCCCATGGATTCATTTATTATCTAGATCCCAAATCTTTATATCCAGCTCCATCTTCTCCTGAGTCTAGGAGAATTATTGATAGTTCTACTGGATATCTTAAATTCTGGGTCCTGAAGGCAATCTCAATCTCAACATTCCAAAAAACAGAACTAATTCCCCCCACCTCCAACAATCCCTTGTCCTAACTTCTCTGTTTCTATTGAAGGTATCAGTACCTTTTTTAGTTTTTAGATGATCCATTCTTGTGAAGTCATCCTGAACTTTTCATCTGCCTTATCTCCCTCCCCCATCCTATTTTCCCAAACTTGCCAACACTTATAAGGTCTACCACAACACCTTTGGATTCCATCAGCTTCATTCTACTCATTGCCTCTCACCTGTTCAGTGAGGCAGCCACATTACTGGACTTTCGGTTTCTTCCAGCTCCAAATCACCTTCCACATGAATGCCCAAATAATTTTTCCTAAAGCACCTATCTCACAACGTCATTCCCCTTGCTCATAATTATTCAGTGGTATCTTATTCCCTCCAGCACAAAATC
>NC_077233.1:62259934-62282434 GCF_027887165.1 Monodelphis domestica | reverse complement strand
TGATACTTCCAGCTTTACAAATTTCTAGTATACTTGTACAAAGGTACCCTCTCTCTGTAACTGGGTATACACTTTATATATCTAGTCTAGAATGTGTACATATTAACACAATAATTTAAAGTATAGACAAAGCACCAGTGAGTGACTCCTGGAAAATTATTCTTTTGATGAGAACAGTGGGTAGTTACTCCTTTCATCAGCAAGATCCAGCTAGACAACAACCTTCAATGGCTGTCACTCTCTGTTCCAATTTATAGAGGACTAACCCTTAGCATTCATCTTAATATAATTAATAATGGAAAATAAGTAAAAATATAAATTGCAAAGCTAAACATAAATCAAAAGAATGGAATCTAATTGCTTACAGTGTCACCAGAAATCCAAAATGTTGTTCTATCTATGTTCACTATTTTCATTTTTAGTTTTGATAAATGGATTCAATTACAAATTTCCAATGAATAGTACTTCAAATTGGAGCAAAATTGTTGATTTATTTCCAGTGCTGATGCTTTGCTTTTTAAGTAGTTTATTTTTTATAATTCTTAGTCAATCCCTAAACTTAATTTCTTGATGGTACAAAACCTTTCATATAAAAATGATTGCACGCATAACATGTCAGCACTTCCTTAATTAAAAGTCAGATTATTGCTAGAAATGTAAGTTAGGGGCAGCTAGAGAGCACAGTAGACAGAGCCCCAGACCCAGAGTTGGAGTACAGGGGTTCAAATTTGGCCTCAGATACTTCTTAGCTGTGTGACACTGGGCAAGTCATTAAACCCCAATTGATTGACTAGTCCTTTCCATTTTTCTGTCTTAGAATTGATGCTAAGACAGAGAGTAAGGTTTTTTAAAAAAAGAAATGTAATTTAAAGCTTTGGACACTCTAGCCTTTTTTTATTCTATTATTTTTGGTCTAGGCCTGGGAGTTCATTGGTATAGGGACTTTCTGTTGAAGAAGCTTCCTCTATCAATGGCAATCTAGCAATTGTTTTGGGTCCCTGAGTTACCTGGATCACTTGCCTAGTGTCATATAGTCAGTATATGTGAGAGGAAGAGCTCAATCCCAGGTCTTCCTGACTTTTATCTCCCCATCCATGATGGTATTTTGCCTCTCATGTCTGAGCTATACACGATCCATTTAAAAAAACCCTTACCTTCTTTCTTAGTATCATTTCTAAGACAGAAGAATGTCAAGGGTTAAGCAATTGGCATTAAGTGACTTGCCCAGGGTCACACAGCTAGGAAGCTTCTGAGGCCTGGATATACTATACATTTCTAAAAAAAATTTTCACCCTTAATACACAAATAGCTCCCCAATTTATGAATAGTTTAGTGATAAAGAAATATCATTTGGTTCTAATCTTGACTCTGCTCTAATTATGTGACCCTGTACAAGTCACTTCATCTCTAGAGGCCTCACTTTTTTCATCAGTAAAATGAGGAGCTTGATCTAGAGTCATGCTTTCTGATTGTTAGTTTATGGCCAGGCATTACTACATGGCAAAATGATAAAATATCACCTTATTCAGATGTCCCTTAGATCTACTTGTCCAACCCTACCATTTTACCTGACCTCCAGTCTTGCAACCCCAACTCAGAGGTCCCAGAGAAAGTTTAGACTCAAAAAAAAAATGAATTCATTCTCCTTCCTCCTAAACCTTCTCTCTTCCTACTTTCTCTGTCACTGTCCAGTGTACCGCCATTCTCACAGTCACTCAGCCTCAAAACATACGTGTCATTCTTAGCTCCTTACTCTATCCCTGCCCACTGATAAGTCCAATTACTTTGTCAAGTCTTTTCATTTCTCCCCTCAACATCTCTCATATATGCCTTCTCTCCATTGACACTGCCACCATCTTGGTAAAGGCCCTCATCATCTCATGCCTGGACCATTTCAATCTCTTTCTGTGGTTCTTGCCCAAATCTCTCTCTACTCCAATCCGCCCTCCATTCAGCTGTCAAACTGATCTTCCTAAAGTTCCGTCTGTATCACCTCCTTGGCACACAGGAGTTACAAGTAGGCCAGTGTAGCAAGATTATGTGGAGGGGAATAACGTCAGATTTATGTTTTAGACAAATTACCTTGGTAACTGAGTGGAATATACATTAGTGAGAAGTAGTGAGAGATTAGGCAGGGTGATTAGACTCTTGAAATAGTCCAGGGAACAGTGATGAGTGCCTGAATGAGGGTGGTGGCAGTGTGAGAGCAGAGAGAGACTTATAGAAAAGGTGTTGTGAAGGTAGAAATTACAAGATCTGTCAACAGAATAGATGTGTATAGTGAATGAGAGTGAGGAATTGAGAATGAAAGCAAGGTTGTGGGCCTGGGGGGGGGGACTGGGAAGATGATGGTATCCTCAAAACAAAAATGCCAAAGTTAGGGAGAGGGCAAGATTTGGGGAAAAGATAATCAGTTGTAGTTTTTTAAACATGTTGAGTTTGAGATGACTATGGGACATCCAGATCAAGATGTTTAAGAAGAGGGCTTAGAAATGACCTTGGGGGCAGCTGGGTGGCTCAGTGGATTGAGAGCCAGGCCTAGAGGCAGGAGGTCCTGGGTTCAAATATGACCTCAGACACGTCCTAGCTGTGTGACCCTGGGCAAGTCACTTAACCCCCATTGCCTAGCCCTTACCACTCTTCTGCCTTGGACCTAATACACAGTATTGATTCTAAGGCAGAAGGTATTGGTTAAAAAAACGACCTTGAAGGAGAAATTAGGGCTCAATCTGAAGATCTGAGAAATTTCATAGAGCTAATATAATAATAGCATCTATGGGAGCTAATTTTATCAACAAGTAAGGGTACAGAGTAAAAATGGAGGAGGGCCCAAGGCAGAGCCTTGGGGGACAACCAGGGTTAGTGGATATGATACTGATGAAGATCTAGCAAAGGAGTCTGGGAAAAATCAGTTACACAGATAGAACTGAGAGCATTGTCATAGTCTCAGAGAGGAGAGGTGAACATGAGAGTTACAAAGAGATGAAGGATTAGATCTGAGAAAAGGACATTAGCTATGGTAAATTAAGAAACTATGGATAACTGGAGATGGACATTTCAGTTGAATGACGTGACTAGAAACCAAAAGCAGAAGGTGTAATAATAATAATGACAGCTATATTTATATAGTTCTTACTATGTGCCAGATAGAAATCACAAGAATTGGCAACTGATTGAATATTCAGGATGAGTAGGAAGAAGAATAACACCAAATTTTCTAACCTGGATGACTGCAAAAGTGGCAGTGCCTTTCCCGATAACAG
The DNA here is from genome assembly GCF_027887165.1 of Monodelphis domestica. Classification (NCBI taxonomy): domain Eukaryota; kingdom Metazoa; phylum Chordata; class Mammalia; order Didelphimorphia; family Didelphidae; genus Monodelphis; species Monodelphis domestica. The sequence continues at coordinate 62,279,171 of NC_077233.1, read as the reverse complement.
GGTAGTCTAGACGAATAATGGGTTTGAAGAGAAAGATAATGAGCTCTGTTTTGGACTTATGGAGCTTCAGATGGCTATGAGACATCCAGGTTGAAATATCCAATAGGTGACTAGTGATTTGGGACTGGAGCTCAGGAACTCCTTTCTTTCAGTGGAACTCCTAGGGAAAAGCTTCAATGCCTTCACCTTCTTACCTCTTGCTTACAGTCGTAACCTCTTAAAATCATGCTTGTCACTACCTCTCCGTTGAAACTACTTTCTCCACGGTTGCCAAAGATCAACTTCCCACAATGCCTAATTCCTTTTTTTAGGTCTCATTTTTCATGGAGGATATGACACTATTGACCCTCTCTTCTGAATACTGTCTCCTTCCAAGGTGTTCATGACATCCTTCTGTCACCTTTCTTTTTGTCCCTTTGGAACTGATCTTTTTTAGGGTCCTTTGAAGGATTATCATGGGTGTCCAGTCCTCTGTATGTGAGTATGCCTCAGGGTTCTGTCCTGGGCTATCTTCTTTTCCTTCTCTATACCCTCTTTCTTGGTGATCACATCAGTTCCCATGGGTTCAATGATCATCTTTGTGCAGGTGGCACAGATCTGCATATACAATCCTCATCTCTCTCCTAAGCTCTAGAACTCAATTTCAGACTACCTGCTGGACATCCCTGCTAAGGATCTCAAAGTCAACATTTCTAAAACAGAACTTAAGCCCTTCCTTCCTGCTAACTTCCTTAATTCTGTGGATGGTAACACTATTTTTCCAATGACTGATATTCAAGACCCTGGAGTCATCTATCCTCTCATTCATTCATTCTGATGAGTTGCCACCTCTTGTAGATCCTACCTCTCTGTACCTTTGTTCCACTCTCTCTATTCACAACACAAACAACCTGGTCTTGCTTAGACTGTTGCAATATCCTCTTTTTTTAACCCCTCACCTTCCACCTTAGAATAAATACTGTGTATTGGTTCCAAGGCAGAAGAGCAGTAAGGACTAGGCAATGGGGGTTAAGTGACTTGCCCAGGGTTACACAGTGTCTGAGGTCAAATATGAACCCAGGACCTCCTGTCTCTAGGCCTGGCTCACTATCCACTGAGCCACCCAGCTGCCCTAGCAAAATCCTCTTAATTGACTTCCCTGAATCTAGTTGTTCTCTTCTTCAATATACTGGCCAAACTGATGTTCTGAAAGCATAGGTCTGGCCACATTCTCTCCCTGCTGAAGCTTTGATAATTTTCCATTGCCTTTAGGATAAAATATAAACTCCTTGGTTTGGCATTTTGAAATCTTCACAATCTTTGTCTAGCCTCTCTTTTCAGTGGGATTACATATTATTCACTCATATGGTATATGCTCCATCCAGACCAGCCTAGCTATTCCTGATATCAGACATCCATTTCCTTCCTTTGCACAGGAACCACCCACCATGTTGAAAGTGCTTTTCCTTCTCACCATTGCCCCTGGGAACACACACACACACACACACACACACACACACACACACACAGAGATACAGACACATTTCCTGTATTTTAAGCACATTCCAACATTGCCATCCGCCCACCTTTACCTGCCCCATTAGGACATCCAGGTCCTTCCATCTGCTTAAAGCTATTTTCTTTAATACAGGATGTTTTCACATGTCCCATAGGGCAGTTTCAAGCTCTTAAAATGACAGTGGTACTAAGATATTTGGGACTCTTCTCCTGATTAGAATATGATCTCCTTAGTACACAGTAAGTGGATTATAAATACTTCTTCAGTCATTGCTCTAATGCTTTGCAAACCTTAGGACACTATATTAGAGTAAATTGTTGTTGTTAGTAGTAGTAGCATAAGACATGACTAAACGCATTTCCTGAATGAATAACTGACTTATTTCAGTCCCTTGACCCTAGTAAACTGTTGGCAACTTGGGAAGGCCAGTCTGAAACAAAAGAAAGGAGCTCTCAGGCCTGGAGTCCGGAGGACCTGGGTTCAACAGACACTTCCTAGGTGTGTGACTCTGGTCAAGTCACTTAACCCCCATTGCTTAGTCCTTACCCCTCTTCTGCCTTGGAACCAACAGGTACCATCCATTCCAAGGCAGAATATAAGGGTTTAAAAACAAACACCCTAACACTGATCAGGTTAGAGATAGGGGCTACTCCAGGAGGCCCAAAGAACCATGTAATGAGAGTACAAATGGTCGCCATTTAGAATGCACTTGAAGAGTTGTATATAGCATCTTTCAGGCATGTTCTCATTTGAACCTCACAATTCTGAGGTCCAGTCCCAGAGCTTTAACTGACTTACTTAGGGGCACAAACTTGTAAATGTCTGAGACCAGAAAGAAACTCCCATTTTCCTTGTCCCCAGGCCAGAGTCTTATAAAAAATGAAAAAAAGAAAAAGAAAGGAGCTCTACAGCCGGAAGTCTTAGATTTGAGTCTCCCATAAGCCACAGACTTCCCTGGGCCAGCCCCTTCCCCTCTCTGGGCCACAGTTGGCTTCTGGGCAAAGTGAGCAGGTTGGCCAGGACTCAGATTAGAGCCTCTTCCGCTCTCTCTGAGGACCTGCTGGCCGGCCCCAATGCACCCTAGTCCCTACCCCATCCCACTGCCAGGACCTTGCCCCCACCCTTCCCCCTCCCTCCCGCAAGCCTCTACCTCCCTGGGAATGCTCACCGGGCCGGGGGCGCTGGGGCAGCTGCGGGGGGGGCCCGCCTGCTACACACTCATCCCCAAACATTCACACTGCCCAATATGGGCCTCCCTGAGGCTGCCAGCTCTATAAATAGAAAGGGGGTTGGGGGAGGGAATGAGGAGTTGGCTAGTGAAGAAATAGGAGGAGGGGGAGGGAAGAGATGGAGGGGAGGAGGAGGGGGGAGGCTGGGGAGGATGTCGGAGACCTGAGAAGGGAGGAAGAGAACTGGCAGAGGCAGCAGCAACAGTGCCCCCGGGAGCTATGGTTGGATGGGCTGACTCCTGGGTGAGCAGACTGAGAGACGCTGCTTGGCTTGAGAGGAGTGCAGAGACCTCGAAAGCTGCCAAGATTTGGGTTCAGATCTTCCCTCAGCCTCATCCTGGCTGTGTATGAGCAGGGGCAAGTATTTCTTGGCACTTCCCTTGTTCATGCATTTGTTAAGCACCTGGTAAAATTAGGGATGCAATTTATTCTCATTCATTCATTTATGAAGCACCCAGTAGCACCGGGGATACAGTTTCTTTTCATTAACCCATTTATTAAACAGCAGAGCTGTGGACAGAGTCTCCTCATCTATCCATTACTTAGTAGGGAGAGGGATACAGTTTCCCCTCATCCACCTATTTATTATATACCCAGTAGGACTGGGGATACAGTTTCTTTTCATTAACCCATTTATTAAAAACGTAGTAGGGCTTCAGATAGTCTCCTTATTTACCTATTAAACATTTAGTAGGGATAGGGATACAATTTCTCCTCATCCACCTATTTATTTATTTATTGTTTTTATGACCCTTTCCTTCCCTCTTGGAATCAATACTATGTATTGGTTCCAAGGCAGAAGAGTGGTAAGAGCTAGGCAATGGGGGTTAAGTGACTTGCCCAGGGTCACACAGCTAGAAAGTGTTTGAGTTCAGGTTTGAACCTAGAACCTCCTGATCCATCTGCTCCCCCCCCCCATCCATTTGTTTAGTACTTAGTAGGACTAGGACTACATTTTCTTTTCATTCATGAGTTATGAAGCATCTCTAGTAGGGCTGGGGACAGAGACACAGATATTGGGGAGGGGGACCTGGAGAGGATAAAACAGGTGCAAACACACACAGCTTATATATTTATCTCATGAGCCCTCAAAAAGCTCAAGTTCTACGGAGGAAAAAGCAACATGTGTAACTATGTAGAAGTACACTTGTCTTCATGCAACAGCTGGTGCCCTGAAAGAGCTTAAGTGCTGGCAGTGGGGAGCAAAACATATTTGGAGGTACAGACCCTATTGAAGGCATTTTCCTTTAATTTTGAGATGCAGAAAAATGAGTTATTTCTTTAAATTTTATTTTTTTTAATTTTTTTTAGATTTTTGGAAAATGTTATTAACTGGTTAATTTAGAATATTTTCCCATGGTTACATGATTCAGGTTCTTTCCCTCTCCTCCACTTACCCCCTCCCACATCTGATGATTCCACTGGGTTTTACATGTGTCATTGATCAAGACCTATTTCCATATTATTGATAAAAGAAGTTATTTTAACAGAGAGTGGGATTACCTTCATCCAGTCAAGTTTATGCATCCCTGTGATGATTAACAGTAATACTTTACCTAACACTAGACTGTCTAGCTCTAACTGTATTACAGCTGTAACTGATTCCCTCTTGAGTCTTCTAAGACTGTCAAGTTAAAGAAGGGCTGTCAATGTCCATCAACGGAGGGAATTTCCCTAGGGAAAGTCATCTACATAGATGAAATGATAAGTCTCCACCTAAAAAAAAGTAGAAGGGAAAATCCAGTTATGATGCCCTTATTTCATCTCTTTTAAAGAAGTTGTCAGTATTTAAAAGCTGCTCACATTTTCATCAGATTGCTATGCAAAAATTCAAACCGAGTCCACAGCCCTTTTTTGGCTTCAGATTCCATGGTAAATGTTTCATTAATTCAGGGACTGGTCCAAACAGCGAGAACTCCTTTTTCCCCAAAGGTGACACACTTTTGCCTCCAGGTGCTCTGATTACTGATTCCCTCCAGGATCCTTTCCTCCAGGAAGCCCCCCATAGGAAACCTCCTTCCTTCTCTTAAAACTCTAAAAATTGTTGGAGGTAGATAGGTGGCTCAGTAGAAAGAGAGCCAGGCCTGGAGACAGGAAGTTCCTGGGTTCAAATCTAGTTTCAGACATGTTTTTAACAGTGTGACTCTGGACAAGTCACTTAACCCTCATTGCCTAGTCTTTACTGTTCTTCTGCCTTAGAACCGATACGTACCTTAGAATCGATACCTCGACAAAAGGTTAAAGGTTTAAAAGAAAAAGGACAAAAATTGTTGCTGAGTGCCTGATTAAATTGGTGCCCATTAAAAGTACTGAGCCTTGCATTATACCCCTGAGAGAAGAGGAAGGTCAGGTTACAATGACTTTGAGTTTTGGAATGGCTAAGGAATTAGGAACCCTTAGAAGTTGCTTTCTGTCAACTGGAGACTGTTCCTTCAGGTTCCAGAGAGCCGCTGCATGAAGGGTCCTTGTAGAATCATGCTAAATGCTGACAATAAACATAGAATTCTCCTATGTGTTTATCAAAAACCAACAAAAACTTTGCAGATCTGTTATTAGTGAAGTGCTTTTTAAACTTAAAAATGACCCTTCATCTATTCATTTTTCATCATCAGTATTTTGAAATGAGTTATATACATGAAATTTTTATTTATAACTCTTCTCCAACTCTAATAATTTCTCCTATTCCCTACATATTCAGTTATACATCTCATCCTCATAAATACAGAATGGGAAGCCTGGAGTAGATCCCAGAGACTCTTTAACTTAATCTCCTTATTTTACGGAATAGGAAACTGAGTTCTAGAAAAACTGCAGTCACTTTCGAAATGTTACTAATAAGTAGTTGAGGCCTTCTGATTCTGAGTCTAGTATTCAAATCCTCATTGCTTCATTCTCTCTTCCTTTCTTTTCCATCTTTCCTTTTCTTCAGAGTCTAATAAATGGCATGTCTGGAGCTATTATTATTATGGTGTTCCTACAGAGTTAGTTTATCACTATTTTGGACAGACATTGTAGACAATGAGTTGGGATCTGAGTACATCATTGTTGGTAATATGTGCTGCCTATTTATTCCCATCATTCATTTCCTACTCTCCAGTTCCTACTCTGTTCTAGCCGGGAAAATTGCTCAGCAGTTTCAACTACCCCTGAAACAAAGGATCTTTTTTTAAAAGTAAAAATTATATTCTTCTTCTGATGCTATAGAGTTGTGAATTATGAAACACTGTAACTTCCAAAGAATAAAGATTATGGGACAATGAAGAGCTATATGTTTGGCATAATTGGCTATGATCTGTTACTAACAATGATATGTTAATGAGGCAGCTAGGTGCTCAGTGGATTGAGAGTCAAGCTTAGAGACAGAAGGACCTGAGTTCAAATTTGGCATCAGACAGTTCCTAGCTATATGACCCTGGGCAAGTCACTTAACTTCCATTGCTTAGCCCTCACCACTCCTTACCTAGAAACCAATACACAGTATTGATTCTAAGACAGAAGGTAAAAGTTTTTTTTTTAAAAATGATACATTCAAGAAGTAGCAAAAAAGATATCTGGACATCATTAAAAGCAATTTTTATTGATATGTTTTCTTTTGACATAAACATTTATAGATTACCCTTTTTTGTAAAAAGCAAAATAATTCAGTTAAATGATATAGTGACTTTATAGAAAAGCTCATGCAACACTCCACACCTGTAGTACCTCTATCTACTTTTAAATGTTTTTTAATTGACAAATATCTATTTTCTTTCTCTTCCATCTCCTATCCTATTGAAAAAAAAGAGAAAAGAAAGGTCAAATTATTTGTTACAAATATATTTAGTCAAGAAAAATAAATTCCCTTTTTGGTTGAATATAAAAATATGTTTTAAAAGCTGTATGGAATGAATATTCATAACTTCATATGCAGTCCTCTTTTTCTGTTCTGTGAGTGTGGAAATGTTCAATGTTTGTTAACACTTATCAATTTCACATTAATAAAAGCAAAAATTTAAAAATATGTATATCTAATCCTGTACCCTAAATCTATTAATTCTCTATCAGGAGGTGGTTAGCATATTTCATCATTGTATCAATCATAGTTCTCACAGCTTTCAGTTGTTTGTCTTTTAAGGGTTGCTTTTATTATCTAAATTATTCTTCTGGTTCTGCTTGTTTCATTCTTCATCAGTTTATAAAAATCTTTGAAATTGCTCATGTTTATAATGTTGATATTTTAGTGTAAATTGTTCTAGTTCTACTTACTTCATTCTGTGTCAGTTCACTTGTCTATGTCTGAAATAATTTATTTTCTCATTTCTTGCTGCATAATAGTATTCTATCACATTCCTATAGCATAACTTATTTCAGGATATATGGTTAAAAAAGATGAGTCTGTCACATAGGGAGAGGAAAAACAGATGGAAAGTCTGAGTCTTTTACTGGCACTCATGTAACTTTTTTATTTAATAGATGGGCAAGACTGGGTGCCTGGGAGGATAGTGGTACCATCAACAATATAATCCTGTTGCAGGATTGTAGATTTATAACAGAAGGTCTCCCATCACCAGTATTTCATTACATCTAGCAAGAACTGTGGAAAGGAAAGGGTCCTAGAATGAGAGATGGAAATACAGGTTCTAGTGCCACTTCTGCTACTTTCTATTAGAACCTGGACATAGAACATGATGTCTATGTCTTCATCTAGAAAAAGGAGTGGTTGGACAAGATGATCTTTGGACCCCTTCTAGCTGTAACATTCTCTGATTCTTCTCTCTGTCTTCTTGCTGTACCTGCTGTTCATCTCTAGCTAATTTTCTATTTTCCTTTGCTATGTTTGCCTATTTCAAATACTCTGAAATAGATGTGATCTCATTGAGTTGGGAGTTTCCTCCAAGAATGAGAATCCCAACTCCACCCTGCTCATCTTGTGCAACATTTATCCATGTATTCTCCAAAGTTTTCCACTGAGTGTGTGTGTGTGTGTGTGTGTGTGTGTGTGTGTGTGTGTGGTCCACCCAACATACTTGATTTCTTCTCACATTGTGAAGTTATCCGTGGAATTCTGGGGCTGTTCATTTGTCATTCTTTACTCTTGCCACATAACCAATCCATCTTCTTTTCCTATCATAAAATTATTTGATGATGTCCTATCCTCCTTTTCTTCTTCACAATTGGATATATATTAGAACCTGTTCACAGCCATCATGAGCTTTTTCATTGTTTCCTTTGATACATATCTGAATTTTTCTTAGGCAATAGTATTTCATGTCTCACTGCCATACAGAAATAGCAGTGGAATATTAATAGTGAAAAGATGAGCCCTTGTTTTCATGGGGAGCTTGAGGTCAGTGAAAGAGCTTTGAAATTTCCTGAAAGCAATTCAGCCTGCTCTCCCCATGTTCAATTCTGGACCCAACTCATTGTTCATTTGTACTCTGTTTCAGATAGATTAACTATATTATCTATCAGCTTTTGAAATCCATCTTCTTTAGTTTCTCTCTTCAAAGCCTCCTCTTTACTTTTGTCCCCATCTGTTACTACCCATAACAGGTTACTTGTATTTGTTTGGGTAAAGGTCATCAGCTCAATTGTTTAATTTTCCCATTCATTTAATTTCCTCAAACCTGGCTCATCTATACTTCACTCCCCTGTGAAGCAACAATCTTTACTAGTTGCCATAAATAGTTCTTCTATCCCTCTCTTTCTCCCTCTTATTTCCTTCTTTCCTTATGTACTCCCTCTCCCTCTCTCTCAACCTTCCTTCCTCCCTCTCTCCCTTGCTTCCTTTTTCCCTTGCTTCCTTTTTCCCTTCCTTCCTTGCTTCCTTGCTTCCTTACTTCCTTGCTTCCTTGCTTCCTTGCTTCCTTCCTTCCTTCCTTCCTTCCTTCCTTCCTTCCTTCCTTCCTTCCTTCCTTCCTTCCTTCCTTCCTTCCTTCCTTCCTTCCTTCCTTCCTTCCTTCCTTCCTCTTACCCCTTTCTTTTTTTCTGTACTGCCTTGGGTCTTGTTTCTATTTCTTCTCTTACAAAATTTCCATTTGCTGCTGACAGCTGAAATTATCCCTCCTGCTCGTTAAAGTCAGGCTGGGGTGGGGGTGGGGAGAGAGAGAGTTTTGAGCTGTGCTTAGCCAAGTAGGCCTCTCTTGTGGCTGTTGCCATTGAAGCTTTTCTACATTTAGAGATTGACAGCTAGGATGCTGAGGGGACAGGAGACGATGTCATCAGAGGATCAGCTGAAGGAACGGGAGAGTGTTGAGGATGGAGAAGACCTGGGGAGGCATGGATACTGTCTTCAAGGATCTGAAGGGCTATCATGTTTTAGAACGACATGAGTGGCTTTGCCTGGCCCCATGTGAGAATTTATTTTTAATATACTGTATTAATTCTTATTTGGGGGCCCTGGAGTAGAAAGGTTCCTGTATATGGGAGAGAATTCCTGTGTCTTGACTCTGGGTCAGAGATTCCATCCAGGCTACTGCCTTTTGTGTTTTCTTTATCCTTAAAAATCCCAAAGAATGCCATCCCTTTTAACAGAATTTGGTTAAGAAATGAAGAGGCTGAGGGTTCTGCTCCAGGTATGATCAAAGCCTCACCTGTCCACCTGTCAGGTGAGGAAGGGGGGATTTGATAGAGCATCCATTAGCTATTCACCAATAAGGATGTAATTGGATGTTCAAGAGAGGGGTTGAAAACTGAGCTCTCCAAACTATTTATAAAGCTGCCTGACCAGGATTGGGGGTCTCTGGTCATTCCAGAGGGCCACTGACTTATATCACTTTATCGGTTTTGGTGCTGGCCTAATCGATAAATTGATGTAATCCAGAATCCAAGATTCTTACCTTTTTTTAATTGTAACACTCAGAATACGGAATTAGGAGCAAACTGCAGAGGCCACTTTCTGTTCAGTAATCCCATCTGGAATAACATTGTAATATTTAGAGTCTTCCCAAAGTGCAATGGGAAGCTTCCCTTCGGAGGCAGTGGGCTTCCTATCACAGTTGGTTTTGAATCAGAGACTGTCAGGAATGTTGTAGAAGGTACAGTGCAGTGTGGATTTTTTCATCTCTTCTTCCTTCTTCTGCTTTCCAGCATGCATTGATAACTCATTAGCCCAGGTGAAATTTACTTGAGTCTCAAAATAACTCAATATAGTAGGTAAGACTTTTCTAGTTTTACAGATATGGAAACTGAGGCAAAAGTAGGTTAAATAATTTTTCTCTTTACTCATTATTTAAGGTTTATAAAACAATTTACATATGGTATCTTACTTGGTCCTTACAACAACTATATGCAATAAGTAGCAAAGGCAATATTACCCTTATTTTACAGAAGAGAAAACAGAGGCATAGGGAAGTTAAATATTACATGATTTCGCAGACCTGGTAACAGAAGCCAGATTTCCTGATTCTCATTCCAAGTGCTTTTTCTATTAGCTATAGATGCATATTAAAAACCTCCATTTTAATTTCTCTAGAAATATTAAAAAATAACATTTCTCCAGTCTAAGTTTCTTTCCAGACTTTTTCTTTTAGAAAGCAAGAAGAACAAAATCTAAAGCCTTCCTTAGAAATGGAGTAAGGGTGATAACCAAACTTAACTCTTATCTTGATAAAATTGTTGTTTCTCTTCTCTCTAAAATAAGGGGTGCCAAAATCTCCTTAAGGACATTCTCTTTTGCATTCAAAGTTTTTGATTACAAGAAGGAACTCCTTAAGGGAAGTGGTCCAGGAATAAACTGAATTCTTGGAATTTTATTTAGGAATGTTACAATATTTTAACATATTATGATTTTTTTTGTTGTTGTTCAAAAGTCCTCTAAATGCTATGTTAAATTGTCTTGGGACAAGTGGAGGCCTTTGGGAGACCTTGCCATCTTGGTTATCTCTCTCTCAAATCAGAAATTACTTGGATATATGTTAATGTTAAATCTAAATTGTTTCTGGCAGATGAGCCTAAATGGCAAAGTGTGATATTAGTATTAACTTTTCTCTTTGACATGGATCCTAAAGCCCTTTCCTCCAGAGTCCAGGACTGCCAGAGTTATACCAGAAGTATGAAAAACAATTTTATCAAATTTCTTAAGGTGCAAAGTGCTTTGTTTTACACATGGAAAGAAAACCCAAACACCTCAGTTCCTACACCAAAGGAAATTTCCGGTTGAAAAGAACTTAGAAATAGACTGAAGCATATTTAGCTGTCTGCTTTCCTGCTCTTCACTCTTCATTTGGTTTCTGTTGCTTTACTCTTTACATAAAGAGAGAAAAAGTGTTCAAAAGCTCAATTGTCTACAAATATAACCAACCCATGACCTAAAGGTCTGGACTTTCATGGATTGGGTGTAGTCTCGAGAGCTTCCCTCTTTGAATCACAACCCCACCCACTGTTTCCCCTGGATTTATCAGAATTTGGCTTATTGTCTAGATTTCCACAAGACCAGGAAAAGGGCTTTCAGAAACCACATAAGCACTAAGGCTAACAAATCATCAAATATAGGTCAGGTTTTATTTAGCTTTGCAAGAGAGCATAAAGGACTTGCACCCAAGCTTAGATACTAATAATCCAGATTATTCCCTTTCTCTCTCGAATAAGCCCCTTCTCCCCCAAGGAATTTTCATTTTCCCATCCTGTGCTTTGGACCTCCCCAAACTTAAGGGTCACTAGAGGGCCACTCACTATTCTGGGACCTTCACAGTCCTTATAACTCATAGTACTAGTGAGGAATTGCTACATTCTGGAACTATTTGCTAGTCCTCATCTCTCACTTTGCCAAATGGTCCAGGAAGTCATTGTACTTGGCCTGTATCCCTTGTTCCAGTAATTCCTTTTCTGGATCCAGAGGCCTTGGTCTAGGAGCTCGCTTACTGCTCTGACATTGCCTCCATCTGTTGAAATTCCTCCTGGTTCTTGGAGAAGCCACACTTCTATACAAGACTCCTTCCAGTAGATGAAGTTTATGCTTTGTATATTATTACTCATCTCTATGTATATACTGTATATTATTACTCATCTCTATGTATATACTGTATATTATTACTCATCTCTATGTATATACTGTATATTATTACTCATCTCTATGTATATACTGTATATTATTACTCATCTCTATGTATATACTTCTCTCCACTGTGTTTTTTTCCTTCTCATTCCTTGTTATTGTTATTATAAAATACCGTTTTATTTTTCATTTGTTTTGAGGGCATTCATTTTCATAGGAATCATTTCTGGAAATACCCTGCCCTTCCTTTCTTCCCACCTTTACTACTGTGACACTGGAACAAAGAAACCAACGAGGGCATTGGCATAGCAGCATTTAACACTTATAGACCCTAACAACTTCAGTCATTCCATTTTAGCTTCTCTATCTCTAATGTTGGTCATTTTAATTATGTGATGATTTAGCTTATTATGTCTGCTCTTTTTTGTTTAAGTTGTCATATATTTTCTGGTTTTGCTTACTTGAATCTGCATTCAATCAAACATGTCTCCCCTTGTTTCTGACACATCTTTTGGTTCAATAATATTCCATTTTATTAATATGCCTCAAATTGTTTAGCCATTCTCCAGCTGATGAGAATCTATTTTGTTTCTACTTTTTGCTGCCACAAAAGTACAATTATGAATATTTTGATACCAATATTTCTTTTGGTTTTTGACCTCATTGGATTATGTACATAGCATTTCTTTATTCCTTCTTAACCTCAAGGGAATAGCTCAAAAATTCAGTAGCTCTGAATCATCCACTAAGATATTATTGTTTTTTTTAAACACTCACCTTCCATCTTAGAATCAATATTGTGTACTGATTCCAAGACAGAAGAGTGGTAAAGGCTAGGCAATGGAGGTTAAGTGACTTGCCCAGAGTCACACAGCTAGGAAATGTTTGAGGCCAAATTTTAACTCAGTGCCTGCCCTCTCCAGGCCTGGCTCTATATTCACTGAGTCACCTAGCTGTTCCCTAATGTACTGTTTTTCTTTTCTTTTCTTTTTAAATTTGGAATATTTAATTTAGTTAATTTAGAATATTTTTCCATGGTTACAAGATTCATGTTTTTTCCTCCCCTCCTCAACTCCCCCCCCCCCCAGCCAACACACAATTCCACTGGGGTTTACATGTGTCATTGATCAAGACCTCTTTCCATATTATTGATGTTTGTACTAAGGTGATCATTTAGAGTCTACATCCCCAATCATATCCCCATTGACCCATGTGATCAAGCAGTTGTTTTTCTTCTGTGTTTCTACTCCCACAGTTCTTTCTTAGCATGTGGATAATGTTCTTTCTCCTAAATCCCTCGGGGTTGTTCAGGATCACTGCATTGCCACTAATGGAGAAGTCCATTACATTCAATTGTACCACAGTGTATCAGCCTCTGTGTATAATGTTCTCCTGGTTCTGCTCTTTTCACTCTGCATCAATTCCTGGAGGTTTTTCCAGCTAATGTACTGTTAATAGGGCAACTATTACTCTGGACAAGATAGAATTTGAGGACTCAGCCTTATCAGGGGAGTTTCATACCATGCTAAGGGGTTATCATTAATGTCAGAATGAAGTGTCACTAGAACATTAGGGACCCAGGATAATACTTAGGCACACCCACTACACAAATCTTTCTAGTGCACCAACATTGTACTCTTAATTTCAGTGAAGGTATTTTGGTACCTTCACTCTGGTACCTTGTCAAGGTCTCTGTAGGTCAGTACTGGCCAGGTACTATTGTCAGTCACCCCTTTCCATCTCATTGTTCTCTCCAAGGTGTACCAGGACACATATCAGGGAAAGAATTGAAGCCACCAAATATAAACTTTGTTACATTCTTTTTAGAGATTTGACTGTCAATATTTCATTTTCTTCCAATTCTGATCTCCTTTCCTGTGATTACAAAGCTTCAGGGAAATGCAAAGTTGGCTCTTAAAGGTTAAACATTCCTGACTTAAATTATTTTAGGTAATGAGGTCCTTTGGGGCTTAAACTAGGTCTGGAGAATTCTGTTCCTATAGAGTTTTGTACAGAATTTTATGTAATTGAACATTTAATCAATGCCTTCTGATGATATTTCTCTGCCTATCCTTCACTGCCCTCAAACTGCCTCAAATAGAAAGAAATTTTAAGTTTTCCTTTATCAGTTCTCACTCTCTCCAGCTTTTGATCTCACTTGAAGCCACTTGACTTCCTACCTCAATTTCTACTTCCTTACCTTAAGTAAAAGTATGTTTATAACCCACCTCAAAAGTAACCTGGCCCTTTTTGTTCCACTTCTGTCTACTCTCAGGATGAATCCCACTCTGCCCTCCATTTAATTCCTCAAATGCTAATTAGTTCTGGTACTACTTTGTTCTCCTTCCAACTCCTGGTTTCAAGGCTATCTTCCACTTCCATGGTGGTCTCTTCACCCTGAATCAAGGAAGGAATGTTAAAGGGGAAAAAGATGAATTCTTGTTAGGAAGAGTAGTTTGAGATTGTTGAAAATACCAGGTCCATCTCTCTCTTCCACCTGTGTAATTCTAGGGTAAGTTCATGATCTGTGTCAGTACAAGATAGGGTACTAATGGATCAGCTCCTAGGACTGTTAGCTGCATTGTATAGCCCTGATGGAAGGCATTCTTCACCCACTTGTGTTAGGGGTAAAATTAGGGTTGTTGACTGAATATATTATTTTGTGGTCTCTAGGGATTTAAATTCAATCCCAATAAAATACTCAAGTCAGTTTGGGATTTTTATGGTGGTTTAATTACAAAATTAGGAAGAAATTAAGAAGGAGAAGAGGGTAAGGGTAGGAGATTTTTCTCTAGTCTGGAGTAAGTCAAGGGGAGTTCAGAGGCCTCAGCCAAGGGACCTTTTCAGAAGATTAAATCTAGCTTGGCTTCCATACATGAGGTCTCCTCTGAGATGAGGGGCTTCCTTGGAGGATAGTGCCTTTTCAGGAGGTCAAGGAAAGGAGGAATCCTTACAGCCTTACCACTCACCAAGGTCACTTGGGGAAGATGCCTCATCCGAACCACATTACAGAACCCAAACCAGAAAGCATGCCAAAATGCTGCCCAGAGCTCCCAAAGCTGCCAAGAGAGCCCAACCTTGCTGAAAGAGCACAAGAGAGAAGAAGTGACGTGAAATAAATAGGCAGTTCTTTACATCACTTCCCGTGTCTCATATGTACCAATGGTGGCTTAAGGTTGACTTAGGACAGCCCAGAGGGTCAGTCAGTTGTTTCTGATTTGTCACTTGCTAGCACATGTCGGTCATAGGCCATCCTCCTCTACAGTTAATCCTTAAGTGGGGGTGTATACATTTCTGGTTGCTAGAATTCTAAAGACTAAGCAGGGTGGAGTAAAACTAAAATTCACACTTGATGACATATTCTGCTTTGTAATTGAAGTTCTCTTTTTACATGTCTAATCTTCCTAACCACATTGTAAACTCCTTAGGGGCAGAAGCCATGCCCTTCTTCATATCTCCCTTACTCCAAGCAAAGTGTCTGGCAAACACACTGGGCACCCAAGGCATTTTGTTACTTTCATTTGGATTTGCTATGGTTGAGAGACAATGTGATATAGTGGAAAGAACTAGAACTAGGAGGCAGAATCTACCAACCAATATTTATTCCATTAATAACATTAGTATTTATATATCATGTTCAGGCTAACAAAACACAAAAATTATTTCCTGTGATCCTCATAACAATCCTGGCGCTATTATTTTTTGACATGAAGAAATGGAATTAGGTAGAGGGAAAGTGACTTGCCCAGGATCACACAGCTAGTAAGTGTCTGAGGCTGGATTTGAGCTCAGGTCTTCCTGACTACTCTAGGTCCTATCTACTTTATCACCTACTTGCCTATTAAATACCTCTTGTGCAAAAGGCATTATGGGTGCTGGAGATGCATCAGTGATCTGTGATTTCAATGAAAGAATGCTTTTCCCCAATGGAGATTAACATTTATCTGAAACTTAGTAGATAATCAAGATTCAAAGAAATTAAATAATTTGTCTGAAGTCATAGAGCTAGTAACCTTCAGCAAGAGGACCAAAATCTAGATCTTCCTTACAAGCCAAATGATCCATCCACTATTCCACACTGTCTATCAGAGGACAGTGAAATAAAGCCAAAAATGTATTTCTAATTTACTTGTAACTTTTAAACATACCTTTAAAGTAACTCCATTAAAAACTGCTTCTTATGCTTCATCATGGGACTGAGTGGCCCAATGGCACCTGAAGGCTGTGCCTCTTGTACACAAAGCCCTGGCATATTCTATCAAGCCAGAAAGGCCTTAGAGTGATGGATAGATTTTTTTTTTGCCCAAGGGCTAGCCCAACTAAGTTCTAAGAGATCTATCTAACACTAAATTGGATGCAGGATGTTTTGACCATGGAAATCCTACTGTAGGTAGGAAAAGTGTTGGATTAACAGTCTAAGGACTGTAAGTTCCAGTTTTATTAGTATCTGTGTGACTTTGGATAAGGCACATTACTGCTCTGGGCCTCAGTTTCCTCCTCTGTAAAATGTGAGGTTTAAGGGCATTTTAGCTTCACATCTGTGATCCTTTGAAATATCCTTTATCTTTCAAATCTTGTTCTTCTTCTTCCACTTTCTAGTGTGACCTGACATTATTTACTGTCTGAATTTCCTCATCTATAAAATGAAGATAATGAGACTTGGCTTCATGAGGTTACTGACAAGATCAAATGAGATAATGAATGTGCAAATATTGGTAAACTATAAATGCAACAGAAGGTAGAGTCAGAACTAGCATGGGGTGCCTGGAGCTTTGACCTGGGTCACAGTCATTGAGAGGAAGGTATATGTCCTCTTCCTGGTAAAGCACTTGTTGCCCTACTGGACTATATACTTGCCTGGTCCCTAGACTGAAAACCTCCAGGATCATGTGGGTTTTTTCTCTCCTAAGTCCAACTTTCCACTGGGGTTGACTACCCCTGACAATCTACTTAGTGTGGGGACCCTTGGGGGATACCTGGGATCATCAATTGGATTAGTGGTGAAGGTAGCATGAATTGGCTACCTCCCCTTTTCACCTCACCCCATCGTAATCTTGGTATTCTTTCTCTCTCTCAAATTGGCTGTCTCAATGGTATCTCCAACTCATCATGTCCAAAACAGAGCTCATTATCTTCTTTCCTTTCCTCTTCCCAACTTTCTTTTTACTTCCAAAGGTACCACAATCGTTCTAGTAACCCAGACTCCCAATCTGAGTTTTCTACCTCAATTTCTCACTTGCATTATCCCCACATATATATTCCATTGTCAAATCTTGTTTTCTATCTCCACAACCTTTAATATATGACCCCCTCTCTTTACATGCATAGTCTCCATTCTTATATAGTCACTCATCACCCTATGTCTGGATATTTCCACCTTCCAATGAGTCTCCCTCACTCCAATCCATCCATTCAGTGGAATACCTAAGCCATAGTTCTAACCTCCTTACTCAATAAACTTCAACAGATCTTTGTTTTCTCCAGCATCAGATATCAAATTCAGCTGGACCTTTAAAGCCCTTTATGACCTGGCCCCTTCCTGCCTTTCCAGTCTTTCCCTTCCCAAACTCTACAGTTCAGTTACATTGCCTTACTTGCTGTTCTGCACACGTTACACTCCATCTTCCTACTCCTTGTCTTTTCCTTGGCTGTTTGCCATGCCTGGAATGCTCCTCTTTCTCATCTCTGCCTCCAGGCTTTCCTGGATTCTTTCAATTCCAACTTTCTGTAGATTTTTTTAGCCTCTCCTCCCCACAGCTGCTGGTGTCTTCCTTCCAATATGATCTTCATTTATACTGTGTTTGTCTTACATGCATGTAGGGTATATGTATTGATCCTGCATGGCATCCATAGGTTGTTGAAATGCAGCTCTCAGGGAGGCCTGAATCTTTGGAACTTTGCTGGCTCCTTTGGGAGACTTGCTTACTTGACTTTGACCTCCTTTGAGAGAGAAAGGAGTTTTAGTCTAGAATTAGGGTGGTCCCCTTGACTAATTATTGTTTGTGGAAGGAAATGACTTTTCTAGATTCAAGTCATTTTCCTGGCTATCTCTAAAAGGGAAGGGATACCTCAAGTTTATATACACAGGCTTGACTTCTTCCCCTTAAATGCTAGTTACACTAACGCAAGTAAAAACATGACTAGTGAGTAAACTCACTTCCAAGCAGATCGAAAACAGACATGGGAGAAGTTATCTGGATTAGGATATACTAGAAAATATACAGAATGAATGAATAATTCTTCCACTGGGAGTGAAATATCTCCACTTAGAGAGAGAGACTTCCATCCCATTTTGGGAAATCCCCCAAAATCTAGGGACTCAAGCCGAAAATCAGGGATCCACTGAGGGATTGACTTTCCCCTACATGTCTGCCTTCCAAAATCTGTACTCTGGATCTCTGGATCTCTCTCTGGAGAATTTCTCTCTCTAAAGCCCTCAGGTCAATATGATTTCTTCCTCAGAAATACACTGAGTTGGGTCAGCATTCTCTCCAGCAATAAGGACACTCTTATTCAGATTCTCTGGGGTATACATAATTGCTTGCAAGTTGATTCTTCCTCCTTGAGGCTAGGCAGTATGTTTTTGCTTTTCTTTGCATCCTCAGCTTTTAGCAGTGTTTTGCATCTATAAGTGCTTAATAAATGCTTACTTTCTTCTTGTTTTTCTTGCGGTCCCTATCCTCCATTGTCCCCTTCTTTCCACGGAGGCCCAGGAGCACTTCTCTCCCTCACCCATTCCTTTAGTCTTCCATGCTTCCTGAAATGTAGCTTTCTCCTGCAGATGCTGAAGCTCTCACTTGCCATGACACAAAGAGCCAGGACAAGTCGGTCCTGATCTTTCCTCATTGCCACTTGTCAGCCCTCCCCTCGGCCACCATCACTGAGGCCACTTCTCTGTCTTTAGTTTTCTCCAGACTGCTAGTCCTTGATGTGTCATTGGGGATGGTCAGCCACTTGTCCTCCTTGATAAGTTTAGTATCGGATTCAGGTTTTTTCTCTAACGCTCTCCCTAGACTTTTAAATAAATGGCCTTCTAGTTTCTCAACCTCCTCAACTTTCATGATCCCCACCTCTAGTTTTTCTTGATCATAGATGGGAAGAATCATATCTTTACACTCTGGCTGGCCTGCTACCTAGCTGAATCTGCCCCACGTATGAGATTTCTGAGCTATGGCTCTGGCGAAGGTTTTTTTTTTTTATTCTTGCTATTGCACTTATGCATAAACTTTAAAGTTATTCTTCCTACTGCATTCATAGCAGGAAGGCAGCTGTGAATGGATTCTGAAGGGATACTCTCTTCATTATTGATTTCTTCAATAAGACAGAAAGCCACCTGTTATTGACCTGTGGTCTTTTTTTTTTTAGCCCTTGCCTTCTTTAGAATTGACACTATGGGGGCAGCTGGGTAGCTCAGTGGATTGAGAGCGAGGCCTAGAGACAGGATTGGCCTCAGACACTTCATAGCTGTGTGACCCTGGGCAAGTCACTTAACCCCCATTGCCTAGCCCTTACCACTCTTTTGCCTTAGAACCAATA